>NW_024039722.1:0-203430 GCF_016077235.1 Cyprinodon tularosa | reverse complement strand
ATTCAGCAGCCTGTAGAACCTTCTTCAACAGTCTGTGGAATTCTCATTCAGCAGCCTGTAGAACCTTCTTCAACAGTCTGTGGAATTCTCATTCAGCAGCCTGTAGAACCTTCTTCAACAGTCTGTGGAATTCTCATTCAACAGCCTGTAGAACCTTCTTCAACAGTCTGTGGAATTCTCATTCAACAGCCTGTAGAACCTTCTTCAACAGTCTGTGGAATTCTCATTCAGCAGCCTGTAGAACCTTCTTCAACAGTCTGTGGAATTCTCATTCAGCAGCCTGTAGAACCTTCTTCAACAGTCTGTGGAATTCTCATTCAGCAGCCTGTAGAACCTTCTTCAACAGTCTGTGGAATTCAAATTCAACAGCCTGTAGAACCTTCTTCAACAGTCTGTGGAATTCAAATTCAACAGCCTGTAGAACCTTCTTCAACAGTCTGTGGAATTCAAATTCAGCAGCCTGTAGAACCTTCTTCAACAGTCTGTGGAATTCAAATTCAACAGCCTGTAGAACCTTCTTCAACAGTCTGTGGAATTCTCATTCAGCAGCCTGTAGATTTCTTATTCAGCAGTCTTTAGAACCCCGTTCAACAGTCACTGATTTGTTTTTTTGTTTTTGAACATCGCCATTGTTCCTGAATTTTGAGTTGTTATATTGGTTTACCTGGTGAAAATAAACAAGTGAGATGGGAATATATTTGTTTTTTATTACGTTGCCTATTAATTCTGCACAGTAATACATTTACCTGCACACACAGACATCTTCAAAAAAAAAAAAAAAACACACCAACTTCCAAAAATATGAAACTTTGATATGAAGGAGTCTTTTGGGTTGAATGAGAACACAATTGTGGCCCAATAATAACAATAATCCTCAAAAATATAACATGCCTAATAATTCTGCACATAGTGTAAACCATACTGAAATATTGTTGTTCTCTACTTCAAAAAATAATTTTACATTTTAAAATGGAAAAAACTTTTCTGGGTGTTGATTTTCTTTATTCGGACCCCGCTGATTTTTAATTGGTTACCTCTGATCTAGTGACTGGTGAAGAATCCTTAATCTTCTCTTACAAGGTAAGATATTTAAACTTTTCAACGTCCAGTCAGATTTACAAGGAGAAAACTACTCAATTTTTCTGAAAATGTGGATCAGTGGAAGGATGGCCAGAAACGTAAGCTCTGCTCCTCCATGTGTCCTGAACCCGGTCCTGCTTTAGAAACTCTTGAAGCTTCATGCCAAGTTTGCATTTGCACAATCCAACAATCACAGAGCTTTGTTTCGCCTCAACTTGTTTTTCTGCTGCTATTGTAGGAGCAATTATCCTTCATTTAACATGTGTTGCAAACCCATTTAGTAGCGTATGTCTGTGATTTATAGTCGGACTAGCGGTTCCACATCTCCTCAGTTTCATCTGCTATCCACACAAATCTCAGATTTAGCTGAAGTTTCATTTTAATGAATGTTTACCCTGAAATTCCTGTAATTTCCAGATAAACGGCTGTATCCTCCTTTTCTCTGCTGTTGGTTTATTCCACCATCATGAGGAGGCTTGTAATTCTGGAGGCTGTATCTGTGTTTAAAGTGATTAATCTAAGTTGTAATGATTGGAAAACCTTGAGATGCAGTTTGCTGCAAACCACTGATTTGTTTCTCCCAGTTTACCCTCCAGAGGAACCAGTTCATTTCACTGTGGTGTCTACATTTCCCTTTGTCAGCATTCCTGCTTTTGTTGTTCACTAAACAAGACCCAAAGTGTGAAACAAATCTTTATCATAATTGCATAACTGAAAACATGGGAGAGAGGACGGTCTGTCGCTCAGGGCTCTTTGCTCTCTGATGATAAAAACTGATACGCATGTTTGTTTTCTTAAATATGGGTTAGGATTTTCTAAATATTTTAATTCAGAGCATCCAGATCAGGGATGGGCAACATGAGGTCCGAGGGCCGCAGGGGGCCCCTGGATCATCTACATCTCGGTCTCGATCTGCTAAAAATAAAATCCATCAACTTATGATGAACTCAGAAAACAGCTGAAAATAAAGCACTTGGTCGCTGCACAATATTTCTAGTGTTTGGTTGTTATTTTAAAACTTTATATATTATTCGTTGTCTGAACAAAGAAATGGTCCTCAGGAAATGGTCCAATCAAGTTCTTTCCTCGTAATAGCACTTTGGGGCCCCTGATTTCTATGGTTACAATTAAAATTGGGATAAAAGACCAAAGTAAATGTTATATATATGTTATATAGTGTCAATTTCATCTCAAGGCACTTTCCAGTTCACCAGATCATACAGTCAGATTGATTCAGTTTTCTAAAGAAAATCAGTTGATTGCATCGACTCATTGACTCTTCAGCAATCCCTCACACTAAGCATGCTTGTAGCGACAGTGGAGAGGAAAAACTCCCTTTGAACAGGAAGAAACCTCCAGCAGAACCAGGCTCAGTGTGAGCGGCCATCTGCTGAGGCCCACTGGGGTTCAAGGAGACAGAAGCAGACATAGAAAAAGAAGCATAGATACAAAAAAAGGCAGCTGTAAAAGGCGGCCCCGTCCAGGAAACAAACAGCCAGGCAGACGAGCTCCGAGCCAGCTCCCATGTCAGAGGATGAAGAGAGCACATCCAGTTAGTCACAGTCAGAGAAACAGGACTACACTATGAGAAAAAGCATAGAGAGCAGAACGTTAGAGATTGAACTAACAGATTCTGCAGAGTGGGAGAATAGAGATAGAATGAAGCAGAATGATGAAAAAGTGTCCTCCAGCAGTCTAAGCCTATAGCAGCAGAACTATAGAGATAGCTTAGTTTCCAGTTTGATAATGTTATATATGTTCGATAACGGATTCTAAAATTTTTTTTAGAAGTGTAAAAAAACACACTCCTGTGCCCTTCCCCCTACCAAAAAAATATTTAAACTTATTATTTTATTATAGACTGGATCAGGGGGGGATTTCCCATCAGGCAAAACTAGGCAGTTGCCCAGGGTCCCAAGTTCCTGCTCTCCTCTATCTTGTCTGCTGTCATGATTCATGCAGCTATTATTTCATCCAAATGAAAAATGGAGAACAGATAAGCAGATCATGGCTTGTCTACAGTGAAAAGAAGGACTGGATTATTTACTTTGGCCTTTTTGGAAACACAGGAAGGAGCAATCAGCTAAGTGAGCTTAGTGCTTGGAAAAAATCTTTCATTCCTTTAGAGACAGCATGAAAAGTCAGCTGAGTACAAAACATAGAGAGGAAAACAAGAAGAAAAGGTACAAGAAGAGAGGGACACAACCTAGAACAGATAATGGATATCTATTCTATTAACATTTCTATATTTGGAGAATGGGGCTGTTTGATGTGTTGTCTGCTCAATTCAGAGGGCCCCCTGCCTGTCTTTGCTTAGGGCCCCAAATATCCTAAATCCGCCCCTGTGTTACTATATTTAGGCAAAAATGGCTCCTCCCAGACTCAGTGATCGCAACAACAACAAAAAAAAGTGTTGTTTTATACTGATTAACGCTAAATTTAGGTATAATTAGGTATAAATAATGACCCGTTGGTTATTTCGGACTTTTGCTTTAAGTCTGCGCTTTGACTAGGCCACGCCTAAACCTTAATTTAACATTTTTTGAGCCATTCAGAGGTGCTGACTGTTGGATCATTGTGTAACCCAAATCTTTCCATCTAAAAGAAAAATTTCTTCAGGAGAAAATAACTCATGGTTCATCTGTTGCATCCATCTCTATGACCTTCATATAACATTTCTTTTTGTTTGTTTTGGAAGCTCAACTGGTTGAAAGTTTAAAATATTTCTTGTTTCACTGCAATATAAGATACAGAACAAACAGACAAGGGGGGATTTTTATGCTTTTTATTGTGAGAAAAAAAAAATGATTGAAAACAAAGCAATCAGTAAATAAACATGAAGAGTAAAACACTTCTTGCAAACAAGCCTGTTACCATGGGAGCAATGCACTAAATAGTTGCATTTTTACCCATTTATTTGGTTCAACATCAAAAAAGGAGGTGAGGTGAGAATTGCTTTTGAAAAAATAAAGCCTAATATGTGGCTGATATCTGATTGAGAACTAAAGGTTTCCCCCTGCAGCTCATCCTGTTGATACCTTAACACATTGGTTTCATAACTTCCTGATGGGTTCGCGCTCTGTAAAGCATCAGTGAAGCAGGTGGCATTCCACAGGTTGCCATTTACCTTTTCCATGACGTCAGAGCTGTCTGGGGATATAAATAGGAGAAAATTACTGTTAATTGCTGAGACAAATATGCCTCATCACCATGTCATCTTCAGCCTTGACGTTGTCTGCTCTGAATGGAGTTCCGGGCCCCAGGCAGGCCGCCGGTGTCTTTGGGGATGCGTCAGCGGCGAGCCTTTGTCCCGTCGCATTCCAGGCTCTGCATTGTCCTGAACGGCAGAATGCTTTCAGCCTTATTCATGACTGGAACTTCTCATGAGGCGGCCGCCGGCCTCGGGCCCTCATTCAGCGGGGCTCTTATCTGCAGCGCTGCAGGGGCCTCGAAGCGGTTCCTGTTATTGCGAACCCCTGGCTCGCCAGGCAGGCCCGCGCACCCAGCTTGGCCGGGGCCGCCGCTCCATCCCCCGCCCCGGCATTCAGATGGCACAGAATAAGGATTGTTTGTTTTTACAATGCCAGTCCACAGTGGCTTTAGCGTGCGTTGTTTTGACTCGGAGAACAATCAACTGTTCCAATAAAAGAGCCCCCCCTCCTGGAACCCCTTCCCCTCCCTGTTTATTTACAGCCAGGATTCCTCCCAGCATGTCAGCATCACAACCTCATTCTTCACCTCTACTGGAACACAGGAAACACCACATCCCAGACCAAAACATGTTGACCTGCTGCAGGATTATGTAAGGACTGAGATCCAGGAGTTACTTCTTTCCTCATCAGCAGAGCAGCTCATCAGCTTCAACTAAAGAAATAGAATCAGGCTC
Organism: Cyprinodon tularosa; assembly: GCF_016077235.1. Lineage (NCBI taxonomy): Eukaryota > Metazoa > Chordata > Actinopteri > Cyprinodontiformes > Cyprinodontidae > Cyprinodon > Cyprinodon tularosa. The sequence goes on along the minus strand of NW_024039722.1, from coordinate 198,464 downwards.
TAAGGATCAATTTGGGGGGGGGGGGGGGGGGGTGATCCAACAGCATCCATCCTAAACAGTGAAGATGGATGCTGCAAATATTTATTTGATGTGTTTAAATTAATTCAGTTATATCTGGGGGTCTTGAAACTTCAGATGATTCAGCAAACAGGAATCATATTGAAGATGTTGCTTCTTTCATCTGCGGAATATCGTAAAAATGAGAAATCTCCTGTCCAGGGGTGATGCTGAGAAACTAGTCCATGCATTTGTTACTTGAAGGCTGAACTATTGTAATTCTTTACTATCAGGAAGTCCACAAGCTGTAGTTAAAAGCCTTCAGATGATCCAAATTGCTGCAGCCAGAGTTCTGATGAAAATGAAAAAGAGAGATCATATCTCTCCTATCCTGGCTTCTCTTCATTGGCTTCCTGTTAAATCCAGAATAGAATTTAAAATCCTCCTTCTCGCATATAAAGCCTTAAATGGCCAAGCTCCATCTGATATCAGAGATCTGATTGTTCCTTATGTTCCTAACAGAGCACTTCGCTCTCAATCTGCAGGTTTACTAGTGGTTCCTAGAATTTCTAAAAGTAGAATGGGAGGCAGATCTTTTAGTTATAAGGCTCCTCTTCTGTGGAACCAACTACCAGTTTTAGTCCGTGAGGCAGACACCCTGTCTACTTTTAAGGCTAGGCTTAAAACTTTCCTTTTTGATAAAGCTTATAGTTAGAGTGGCTCAGGTTATCCTGAGCTATCTCTATAGTTATGCTGCTATAGGCTTAGACTGCTGGAGGACATAGGGACCCCTTTTCATCATTCTAGATTCATTCTCTCAAACTGACGAAATTGTTAGTTCAATCTCCCTTCATCTGGTCTGTTCCTGTTTGGCTGTGACTCCATCCTGGAGAGAAATATCAGCTGTGCTGCTGCCATCAACACCTTTGTTTCTAGATGTTGGAAAATCGGGCCTGTTTTCCAGTGTAGTCCTGTTTCTCTGACTGTGACTAACTGGATGTGCTCTCTTCATCCTCTGACATGGGAGCTGGCTCGGAGCTCGTCTGTCTGGCTGTGTGTTTCCTGGACGGGGCCGCCTGTGGAGCTGGTTGACAGTTGCCTTTTGTATCTATGCTTCTTTTTCTATGTCTGCTTCTGTCTCCTTGAACCCCAGTGGGCCTCAGCAGATGGCCGCTCACACTGAGCCTGGTTCTGCTGGAGGTTTCTTCCTGTTCAAAGGGAGTTTTTCCTCTCCACTGTCGCTACAAGCATGCTTAGTGTGAGGGATTGCTGAAGAGTCAATGAGTCGATGCAATCAGCTGGTTTTCCTTAGATAGAAAACTTTGAATCAATTTGAATGTATGGTCTGTTGAACTGTAAAGTGACCTGAGATGACATGTGTTGTTAATTCACACTATAGAAATAAACTGAATTGAATAGCAGGACTAATTGCTGCATCCTGGGGAGTTCATTGATTTTAAACAGGTTGGTTGCAGTGGAGGTCTGAATGAAAGTGGCTTCATGGAGGTTTTCTATGACTGAAATCAAAGTCTCTTTTTTTTTTCCTTTTTGTCTCACTCCATATTTTAAGCTTATCTACCTTATTGCTGTCTCTTTATGGCTCTAGAAGGAAACTACGAGGGTGGGGGCAGTTGTTTGTTTTCTTTCATAGCAGCACAGAGAAAGAGAAAAAAGAAGAAGCCAAAAACAGGGCCATAGTTTATTGTTTATTAAATTAAGTTAATCAAAGAGCTTCTTATGGCTCTGCAGCTGCAGGTTGGAAACCGCTGACCCAACAAATGAAAACTGTGATTCTATTTCAATACAGCTGAAGTTAAAAGGGCAACTTTTTACTCACTTTTAAAATAAAACAGGTAAAAACTTAAATTGGTGCAAATTCCTCAGGAGTGATGGCCTCTGTTGGTCCTTGTCTAGAACCGCCTGTGAGGATGGATGAATACTAACACTGGTTGTAGAAAAGTTGTCCCTCATTGCTGCCATCTTCAGGTTTATAAAATGGGCAGATATCCCTGTGGTCTCGCTCCGGACTCATTTGATCTCTTTTCTTGATCTATTTCCATCCTTTTCCTGTTCGCTCTCACATATTTTCCTCCAGCCTTTGTCCAGTCTGGAGCTTCGAAAGTCGAGCGCATTCCTGCGCGGTCTCTGTCTGCGGATGAGGAGCGTTTTTCCTCCAGTCTGGTTTGCAGGGCAGGCGCCCCAGCTTGGATCCTGCTAGAGGTCCAGGAAACGCTGTCTGTCATTTTCCAGCATCTATGGTCCACAGAAGGTGGCATCAGGGGTATTAAGATAAGACAAGAGTCAGAACTAACCCAAACAAGAGTTTAGCTCCGAAGGATGAAATTACAAGTCAATAACACATCATAAAAATGATACAAGGTAAGAAACGATGTCGAAAAGGGATGCAAGTAATTGATTAATGAATTATTCTAAAGGTAATTAATTGATCATATCAATGGATTTCCCTCAAATCAACATGATTATTCAATGATATGAGATATATTTCCTCTCAACTGTCGCTACAAGCATGCTTAGTGTGAGGGATCACCTTCAAGTCAATGAGTCGATGCAATCAACTTTTTCTTAGATAGTAAACATTATAAACATATATCTCAAGTCTCCGCTAACTGCGGAGCCATTTTCCCCCGTCCTGCTCTCCCTCCGCTGGCTGGCGTTAGCCTGTCTGCAGCAGCCAGGGCTAACGTTAGCCCGTCTGCAGCAGCCAGGGCTAACGTTAGCCCGTCTGCAGCAGCCAGGGATAACGTTAGCCCGTCTGCAGCAGCCAGGGCTAAGGTTAGCCCGTCTGCAGCAGCCAGGGATAACGTTAGCCCGTCTGCAGCAGCCAGGGCTAAGGTTAGCCCGTCTGCAGCAGCCAGGGATAACGTTAGCCCGTCTGCAGCAGCCAGGAATAACGTTAGCCCGTCTGCAGCAGCCATGGATAACGTTAGCCCGTCTGCAGCAGCCAGGGCTAACGTTAGCCCGTCTGCAGCAGCCAGGGATAACGTTAGCCCGTCTGCAGCAGCCAGGGCTAACGTTAGCCCGTCTGCAGCAGCCAGGGATAACGTTAGCCCGTCTGCAGCAGACAGGGATAACGTTAGCCCGTCTGCAGCAGCCAGGGCTAACGTTAGCCCGTCTGCAGCAGCCAGGGATAACGTTAGCCCGTCTGCAGCAGCCCTCTCTCTGCACAGCCGTGTGTGAAGGACCGCTGGCTCTGATGGTGATTTTTTTTGTTTTATTTGGCAAAATGACTGTTTTCATTTTTATTCCCACACTAAATTAAAAAAGTAAGAATTTTATATTATCTAGACTTTTAATAACAGGAGGTGAAATGCAGCTCCAGACGAGCCGAGCGTGTGCTTACGTCACGAGTGGACTTCTGTTGCAGTTGACCCATATTTATGCTGTGTGCTCCCATTCTCCCCGAGTCCAGAGTTTCCTGTCTTCTTCTTTTTAAGAACATACTTGGAGAGAACACGAGTTCGTACTCGCGTAAGTTCCTGTGATGGAATTTCCAAAACTCAAATCTTCAACTCTGTTGAAAATTTATCAATTTTGTCTGAAGCTGCTTCTGTGCCAGTGAACCAGTTCTGCACAACAAAATTCATCCACAAATCATCCAAAAAGCTTGATAATTAAAATAAGATAGTTAAAATAAGATAATTAGATAATATGCACTTGAAATTAGACAATGCAATGTTTTTTGTTGTCATGTTCCACTGGCAAAGTTTCTTACCTCCCTCCTCAATTTAAGAAACAAAATGCACTTATTTAAGAAAAAAAAACAAATATTTATGTTTAAATTTTTTGCGGTGATATTTTGAATTGAAAAAGCTTCCTGGATGGGAAGCGAAACGTCTTCAAAATAGGAAACAAGTTGCACCCTGAGTGGAAGGAACTTTCTCTCTAATGGAGAGAATGAGGATCACCTAACTTTCAGGCCTTTTGTTGGAAAAAGTCAAAAAAACGAAAGCTGTGGAGTAAAATCGTCTGAAATGGAAAACTACTTGACTGTCGGTGACTCTAAAAGCTTTGCAGCTTTGCCCTCCGACTTTCCATCCTTCAGAAAGTGCTGGGGGGGGGGGGTTAGAGGTGGTCGGTGGAAAAGGTGGGAGTCTCTCCTTTCATAAGGTGATGAGAACAAAATAGGAAACCATCCCTTGTTTTGGTTTGTGGTCGTTACAAGTGTTTGGAATCTAGAGAAGCTGAATTCACATGTTCATGTCGGAGCTCAGGTCAGAGCATGCAAGCGCAAACACCAACATGTCCGCCATCCATTCACCCGGAGCGGCGGGAATGTCTGGCATGCTCCGATAAGCAGAGACACGACGGCTGTGAACTCCCCGTGGATGTTATGAAGAACGGTCTGTGAATAGACTAAATACTCGCAGAGATGCTGCCGTGACCTTGGCCCAATCAGGACTCCTGTTGTATGTGTGTCAGAGTGCTGCCAATCCCCCATTTGTTATAATTTCTGCCCAAAAAGCTCAAAAAGCATCTCGACCTCTTTAAAACCTAAAACAGGACCTTATCTGACATGTCTTCTTTTAAAAGCTCTTTGTTTGGATTAAATGAAATCAGAGTGATTCCTTTAATCAGAGAAGAAGTAGTTCTGATGTTGTTGACAAACAAAAATCCCAGCCGGATTGGTTTTCTGCTCCAGGATCCCGGCCCAGTCGGCCCCCCGTGTGCTGATCCAGCACCCGGTTAGTGGCGTCCTCCTCCTCTCCACAAAGGGACACCTATTCTTCTCCCCTGGCAGAGGCCTTCCTGTTGCCGTCAGCTTTCTGCTCCGACAGTCGCGATGAACAACATCGGCCCAGATTCCTCCTCTGATATTAAAGTGTTTTATGTTTCCTGGTGTTGTGAGAAACCAAGGCCGAAGCTACAAAGGCAACAGAGAAGCATTCAGAGCTCTGCAGTCAGGCATCAATCACATATTGGAGATTCAGAAGACAACAAGAACCTGAGATTCTTCTGCATCATTAAACAAACAATGCATTCTTCAGTTCTGGCTGTGATTTTAAAACCAAAAAATAAAAACTGATGGTGATGCTGTCTGATCTGTCTAAAGGGAAGGAAAGTTTATTTCTAAGCACATTTCAGTTATAAGACAATTTAAAGGAAAAGTCCTAAGACTAATATGCTTGCAGTGATTTAATGAAATTAGCGTTAATCAGTAAAAAAATAAAAACAATAATTCTCGTTGCGATCACTGAGTCTGGGAGCGGCCATTTTTTGCCCAAACATAGTAACCAGTGACGTCACGGTGCGGTAAGCCTAGCGCCATTCTCCCCGCTTTCCAAGCTAAATCAATGGGAACTACTAGACACATCTGCAATCAACAACAATTATGATTTATTATGATATAAGATTTCCAGAGGACTTCACCATTGAAATTCACCAGAGCTATAGTGAAACTGACAGTGCCCACGTGCATGGCAGCTGGATGCTGGAATACATCGGGTAAAAGTGGAAATAAAGAGTTATTCCACCTTTCTGATTCCTGATCCTCCACGGACGGGTTGGTCGTTGGATCGCCAACTTGAAGAGGGAGGATTTGCCATCGAACTTCTGGCCAGAGAAAAAACCCGTAATATGTAGCCAACATTTGGAAGAAGAATGTTTTCAAGATGACTTGGATAATAGCGCGTTGTAGCAAACACCAGATACAGCACTGGGACTTGATCAACAGCCGATACCGCACCGTGACGTCACAAACCAGCAGGTGGCAGTAGTGTTCTTTGACAAACATGGATGCCTCCAGTAAAGCACATTAACATGAAAATTACTCTGAATTAAAAACACTGATCATTTATTGAACAGGATGGAATAATTCAAGATTTAAAGCACTTTCAGACGTTTGAATTCTAAATGTGAGCGACTTTTCCTTTAAAGCTGCTAATGTTAAATTTCTACGGTTAACAGCCATTTATCTCTGTCTCATACTCTGCTCATTTATTTAATATAAAAAAATGTAAATGGGTTTAAAAAGGTTTTGTAATGATGGAAAACTATTTTCTAAATCCACATTTAATTAAAACTAAAAACACTGATCATTTATTGAACAGGATGGAATAATTTCAGATTTAAAGAACTTTCAGAAATTATGACCGGATTTCTCCTTTAAAGTGCTCTACATGAGAGAACAAAAAACAAATAAACAAAGCAAAGTACACTGCAGTGGCATTTATACAACACAAAATAAACAGAGTAAAAATGAAATATAAAAAAAAAGCGATTGTTTATATAAGATTAAAAAAAAAAAAGCTAATAAAAAAGACATTTAAAATAATAGGAAATTGGACCGAAAACTTAATCATGTTTAGATAGAACGGTCAAAGACTGCTCTTAACAAATATAAGTTTTATATTCGTTTAAAGGAGTCGTCACATGGAAATCACAAAATTTTTTTGTGTGAAAAAACACGTGTGTTGGACGAATGGCGAGTGTTGGCCCGGTGGCACCAGAAGCATCATAGAGAGCGTTCTGAGCAGCTGTCTCACTGTGTGGTGTGGAGGCTGCAGCGCCTCAGACTGGAAGAAGGTGAGAACAGCAGAGAGGATCATGGGGGCTCCTCTTCCCTCCATTAAAGACATTTCATCCCAGCGCTGCGTGTCCCGAGCCCATGACATCACCAATGACCCCTCACCAGGTTCTGCAACAGCTTCTTCCCCACCTCCATCAGACTGATGAATGCTTTATAAAATGGGGTTTAAAAAGCAAAAAAGCAAAAAATAATGAAAAAAAAAACCCTGAATGTTGGAAGCTGTAAATCATATACAGTCTGCGTGTACAAAACGACAATAAAGTCTGTCTAAGTCTAATTTTTCCAGTGCAAGATCAATTAAGTTCAATTATTATTTTTATTATTAATCCAGAGTGAGTAATTGGCCTAAAGGTTTAGTGGAGGATCTTCTTTTTCCGGTTGGATCATCAGTATAATTCGTCCTCCTAATTGTCAATCATTCTGGTGATATGTTTTCCTAAGGGCCATCCTACGTCCTCGTCCCCATTTTCACTTACTTGGGTTGAGTCTGGCTAAGTGGAAAAATTGCAAATCTTTTTTTGTAAGAGCGATGCACAGTTTTCATCGCTTAGTGTGCATGGTACTTTTTTACTCTAATGTCTTGGATGAGTACTTTCTACTTTTACGTAAGTAAAAAATGGACCAATAAAAAGTTGTGCTACTCTCAGGACTCCTGTCTTTGTGTTTGTGTGTCTGTGTTTGTCTCCCTTCATCCACCAGGAGGCGCCTGGTTCTGGTTCGCCTCCTCACACACCTGCTGATGGTTTCCTTGTTAAGCGGAGTGTTCTTAAGCTGCTGACTGCCACTACCTCGACGCCAGAGTGTTTGCCAGTTTAGGGTACTCTAGCCAAGCTGAGTTTTGCTGAGTCACACTGAGTTTTTGTCAACCTGGGTTTAACTTTGTTTTTGTCTTTGCCTCTTGGCAGGAAGTCATCCTGCAAACTGGATTTCTCAGACCTTCTCTCCCTGGAAGGATCAACTGAGCTTCAAACTGAGCTGGGGTTCAAACAGGAGGTTTGGATCCACTTTCCCCAAGAGATCGTTTGAGCTTCACACTGAGAAAGGGATTAATCTCCACTACGACCCGTTCAAGTACCGCGGGAAATCTGAGTAGTCAGTTTCTCCATTCACCGACTATCAACCGCATTCTGGGTAAACCTGTTCCGCCCTCCACCGAATCAGACAAACACTGGAACCACGGCACACATACAGGAGTCAAGGATTCAACAACTTCTCTGGAAACGTGAGTCGGCAACCAAATCCTCTTCTCCAAGTTCGCGAGTCAAATTCCCCACTGAGCCTGAACTAACCGCTCTATCTTCCTCTTACTTTTCAGTTCCGGTTGAGCAGTGTTCAGACCAACACTTCTCCCTCTGTTTAACCACTTCAATAAAACCCGTTAAACCTTTTCCCTGGTCTCTCTGTTCGGTTTTTCTGCATTTGGGCGTGAACTTTGTAAAATCATGACAGCTACAATTACAAAAGAAAAATGTTGGGTTACTCCACTGAACTCAGTCAACACGCTGATTAGATTCAAGCGACAGCAGTACTGTAAGAAAGAGGTACTGAAAATACTTAAAAATAGTTTTTTTTTTGATCATCTGTCCGTGGAAGTGGTGTTTTTGTCCCATACAATAAGATAAATAGATATTATGCACTCAAAATAAGATGCAACTGTTTTTTTTTTGTTTTTTTGTTTTTTATGCGAATGTTAATTGTTCATTCCCTTTGCAAAATTCCTTAATGTTTGTGCAGTTTAAGGGAAATTACATTTATTTCAACATAAAATGATTTTCAGTTTTTGGAGTGAGCCAATAAAAACTGCATGAATGAAAAGGTAAGTAAAAGGAGCAGAACTATGAGTATTAGGATAAATTAATCCTGATTGTATGTATATAACCTTGTTATAGTAATGTATCGGACTGGTTTAGTTCTTTTTGTTAAACTGTGATCAAATTAAACAAATGTAAAAAAGTCTGGAGAAACTTTAAGTATCTGTGAAGCCTGGGAGGACAAAAGGAAAGCCGTTCCTTTGTTTCCGCTCACATTTCTCTCATTACACTCGGCGCTCTCTGTTGACACGGAGATGTTGTCACTCAGGTTCAATAGCATCGACCTCTGACCCCGAGAAGTGCTTCCAGGTGGAGCCTCTCTGGCACAGACCTCCTCGGCTTCGATCAGACATCCCGACCCTAAACAAACACCCACCCGGCGGCTCAGACATGTGGCAGGATCTCCGGAACACGTCAGGTCCGACGTGTCGAAAAGTCAAAACCCTCAGAGGGAGAGGAAATACTCAGCTCATGTAATTAGGCTCGGGGTGAAGAGCAGGAAAAACTATCTGTTTTGGTCGCATTCCAGCTGCGAATGTCAGGATTTTACGTGTGAAGGAGAGCGGTCACAGATTGGGCTTCGCTAACCATCCTTCAGCTTCATGTCCGCCGATCAAACCCTCTGCAACCCAACGAGGCGGCTGATTAAATCTCTTTCAGCTGCCAGAAGATCAGCTCCATGTGTCGGAAGAATTCGAGCAGAACAAAGGCTCAGAGTTGTTGCATTAGTCAAAGAAATTGCTGGAGAGTTTTGTATTTCTTTCCAGCGCATCAGGAATGCTGATGTGTGAACTGGGAGGTTGCAACATCAACAAAAGGATTTTTCTCCCAAAATCCTTAGCAGGTGCCATGTTAGCTGTACAGGTAATGATCCCAGAGGAAACGAGGCGCCCCGACCTCAGCTGTTTCCCTCTGATTCACCTGCAAGTCTCCATAAGAGACTCCGAGATGCTGACCGGCAAACAAGACGGTCAAACAAATCCTACTGAAGGAGGACACACTGAGGAAGAGGAGGATGATGCTGCAGGAAGAAAGATGGGTCCAATGAGCTGCATTAGCTCTGCTCATTTGTAATCAATGCAATCAATGAGTGTTTTAGTGCCTTTCTCTCCTTCACTGCTTTTATTTATTCATTTTATTCACAGGTTCAAGTTCTTCTACAAAAACAGATTCTTTATTAGTGGAAAGTCGCCAGGAAAGTGATCCAGCTTGGACTCTACATGCCTTAGCTAGCAGATTAAAGGTCAAAGTTCATGGCAGGAAGCTTTAGAAGGATGGAAGAAAAACAGACTCTTCGCAATCTGCATTTTTTGGTTCACAGAATTTTTACACATTGAATTCCTTGCACTGAATTTTTATCTGTTGAAAATTCAGCTGCAAAAAATTTGACTAGAAAAAATTTGCCTGAATATGTGAATGGTGAACTCAAACCAAAGCGATCTACACTCCATGCAGTCGAGCAGCTTCTAGCCAATTAAAATAACTCATTTGGTCAGAAAAAAAAAAGTTTGCCGCCGGCAGCTTCTTCTGGGTCAAACAGACGGGGGAGCCGCACTAGCTGTGATCAACTCAGTTATTACACTTTACAATTAACCAGGTGAGTCCAATCTGCACAGGTTAATTCACGCTGAAGATTGGACTCACCTGCTTCAGTGGCTGGGTAGAACAAATACATGACATGGAGATGACTTGTTGACTCCACATTGCCCATGTCTGCCCATAGACGGCCATCCTAAACTGCCAGAGTGGGAAACATCCCAACCTGGCAACAATACACGTAAGACGGGAAACGTTAGCCTCTAGATGCAAAACCCAATCATGCACCACAACATGTTTTTGCTAAATATTTTAACATAAATTTGCATCAGAGGAACACTGTAGATTGGTTTAAAGAAAGCATTTTAGTTTTAATATAATTTAGTTTGTTGCAAGGATTTTACAGTTCGAAGAAATAAAAAAATGACACCATATGCCAACCGTAACAAGAAAGGGCTATATATACTGCATGCATCATTTAGGTAGTTAGCACTGGATTACTTCTAGAGCTTCTTCAGTTATATACTGTCACAGGTAGAAGCTTCGGCCGGACAGGAAGTGTTGGGGCCGCTATGATTTAAGGAGGGCCGTCCCTCGCACGCTGAAATTAGGAACGGCCCACCGGGCAAATGCCCAGTATCACAGGTTACCAGTCCCAGACTGGTGTGAAGCCTCTTCCCAGAGGGCAGCAGGGAGAACAGTCCATGGTGGGGGGGTGAGGGGTCATTGATGATGGTACGGGACACGCAGCGCTGGGATGAAATGTGTTTAATGGAGGGAAGAGGAGCCCCCATGATCCTCTCTGCTGTTCTCACCACTCTCCAAAAAGAGCATGAGATCTACAGTAGACCGGAGGGACCAAAAAGAACAGATGTAGCAGTGGCCTAGTCAAAGTCCAGACCTTAGCTTGATCCAGAGCGCTTTATTAAGTAAAACTGTTGCTCCAAAGTATGATCGTTTGTTTCATGTGAAACCATGACGGGTTGTCTGTTATCTTTGAGCCGTCTGATCCCCCCCACCATAGAAGACCCAGCAGTAAGAAGCTATCCGTCGACGCCTGTGGCAGCCAGCTAACAGAGCTGCTCAGGGTGAATCACTCAGACGGCTGCAGGCCTCAGGACGGACCTGACAGCTGGGTCCGCCTCCATTCGACAGGTTCTGCTCAGAGACGCCAACAACTTCAAAGATTCATGCAGGTTGCTGTTGTTTCCTTCGCTTCTTTCATGGTTTAATCAGCCCACTGGGGGTCTGACCTCTGACCTCTAGGCTCACCTCTGATCCAGGATCCTGTTGCCGATGGGGGGGGTCTCTCTCTAAACGACAAGCAAGGAATTAAAGGGCTCTGGTTTAACATACAGCAGAGCTTTGCCAGCATATTTCACGCTCAGTGAGGCTTCCCCGCAGCTCGTTACATCGGGACGGACTGGGAAAGCTGGGGGGGCTACCAGTGAAACCAGCATCAGATGAGGAATGTGGATAACGCTGTTTTTAAAGATATGCCTGCATAAAAATGACAAATGTCCATCTGACTTTTTCCCTCCAAACACTTTCAGCAGGTGAGGACAGATCATGCAAACAGAGCGAAGCTGCAGGATCAACGCGCCGAAGCTGCTGAGGTGTTTTAATCAACCTGCTGGTGTTTAAGCACAGAGCAAACAAGTCCAAATGTTTCACACTTGAGCCACTCTGAGACGCTCCAGGTATGAAAACCATCAGTTAAAAATATCACAGATTCAAAACAAAACCGTAAAACAGTCACATTGCAGAAAAACTGTAATTGAGCCTTGAAATGTTAAAATGACACAAATGACTGTTTCAGCGCCGCAATATTACAGCAATTTATCAACTTTGCTTTTTTCTAAAACTGTAAGGTTTCAGATCATCAAATTAATTTCAATAGTAAAGAAAAACAGAGTAAATCTGTCATGTTTGGGTTTCAGGTTCCTAACCCACGTGCAGAACACTCATCAGACAGGGAAAAAGTTCAAAGGTTTATTAAAAGATTTGTACAATAAACAGGTCAGGGTGTTATCAGATCCAGGACTGGTCACGACAGGGTTCACTGCAGAGGGGGACAGAGGAGTTAGCAGGTCTGTACCTGTTCTGGAGTTTGAGCAGAGCGGCGGAGGGGGGGAACCAGGAGGGCCCAGAGGCTGTCGCCAGGCTGAGGGCTTGGTGGAGGCAGAGCTTGTTTTTGAGTGTTTTCAGATCACAGGTTTGAGTTTCCCTTCCAGATTCTTCAGAGAGCAGGCAGGCAGGTCTTAGACAGGAACGATTCTCCAGGGTTCTTCAGAGAACAGACAGGCAGATTTCCAACAGAGAAACTCTTCAGGGTTTCTGGTTTCAGGCAGGTTCAACCTGGGAAGCAGAGAAGACAAAACAGATCAGGTTCAGGTTTTCAGGGAGTCAAAGATTCAGACAGGCAGGTTGGCTCAGGCTTGCTAAACGTAACTGGCAAACACTCTGGCCTCGAAGTGAAGTCCTCTGCCTCCTTATATACTGGTCTCCTGATGAGCAAACGAGCAACAGGTGGTGCAATCAGCTCCAGCGCCAGGAGACCTAGAACGCCCTCTGGTGGATAAAAGTGGACAGACCTCCAGATCCCAACAAAATCTATCCTAAGTAACTCGCCCATGTTTTAAAGGAAAAGTTCGGTCATGTTTAGAATTCAAACTTATGAAAGTACTTTAAATATGAAATTATCACATCCTGTTCAATAAATGATCGATGTTTTTGTCGTGATTTTATCAAGAGCTCGGAACCACATGCAGAAAACCAACACAGAGAGACCAGGGGAAAGTTTAACAGGTTTATTATAAGATTGTGATGAATCCAGTGTAGCTCTGAACACTGCTCAACCAGAACTGGAAAGTGAGGGGAAGACACTACGGTTAGTTCAGGCTCAGTGGGAAATTTGATTCTCGAACTTGAAGAGGAGAAATAGATTGCAGACTCACATATACAGAAAATGGTTGACTCTTTGACTCCAGTCGGCGTAGGGGTGTTCCTGTGTTTGTCTCATTCGATGGAGGGCGGACAGGGTTTACCCAGAATGCGATAGGTGAACGGAGAAGCTGACTGCCACTTAGATTTCCTGCGGTACTTGAACGGGTTGTTGTGGAGATGAATCCCCTGCACAGAGAGAAGCCCCAGACGTTCCTTGGGGAAACGAGTTGGTCAGAATCAAACCCTTGAATACTTCCAGGGAGAGAAGGTCCGAAACATCCAGTTGCAGGATGACTTCCTGCCGAAAGGCAAAGACAAAAACAACAAGGTTAAAAATCAGGTAGACAAAAACTCAGTTTGACTCAGCAAAACTCAGCTTGGCTAGAGTACCCAAAACTGGCTAACGCTCTGCCATCAACGTAGTGGCAGTCAGCAGCTTAAGAGCACTCCGTTAATGAGCTAACCCTCCGCAGCTGTGTGAGGAGGCGAACCAGGACCAGGCGCCGCCTGGTGGAGGAAGGAAGACAAACACACAAAAACACAGACCACACAGACAGGAGTCCTAACAGTTTTTAATTAAGAGTCATTTTCATTAGAATGTGTTTTACTGGAGGCATCCATGTTTGTCAAAGAACACTACTGCCACCTACTGGTTAGTGACGTCACGGTGCGGTATCGGCTGTTGATCAAGTCCCAGTGCTGTATCTGGTGTTTGTCACAACGCGCTATTATCCAAGTCATCTTGAAAACATTCTTCTTCCAAATGTTGGCTACATATTACGGGTTTTTTCTCTGGCCAGAAGTTCGATGGCAAATCCTCCCTCTTCAAGTTGGCGATCCAACGACCAACCCGTCCGTGGAGGATCAGGAATCAGAAAGGTGGAATAACTCAACTACACATCCAACTGCCATGCACGTGGGCATTGTCAGTTCATGAGGTTTTAAGGCTAGTTAAAGCTTGGTTTCGTCTACATAGATGTGATAAGAAAGGTCAAATATGCCCCAAATGGAAGAATGTAATAAAAGTGTGCCTAGAACTGAAGCTTGGGGGACCCCGCAGGTCAGAGTAGGAGAAACACATCATAACTTCTTTCCTTACACAGGATGAGCTACCGAGGACATAAGATGTTCACCAATCTTACACTGGCCAATGATTTGATGTTGTGATTCTTAAATGTACGTAGTTTTACTCAAGATGGAGCGGAACTCCTTCCAAAGAGTGCCTATTTTTTCAAGAAAAGCCTGGTTTATGCTAAAAAATCAGGTTGTCTGTGTCGCAGTTAACGCAGATATGCCCCTCCTTCCGCACCCCCTCTGGTGCATCTCCCAAAAATTGTAGGTGACCGCAGACAGTACCACAGACAGGAGGCTTCTAATTGGTCAATTCTACATCCGTGCAACACTATGCGTATTTGCTGTTTGGTACCTAATGGCAGAAACTCTGCCATTAGGTACCAAACTGATGCACTAATTATTGTATTCTCTGTAGCACCATCCACAATGCCTGGCACACCTCGGACACTATCCAGCTGTGCAGGACATTAGTTTGTAGTTCTGTGCGACGGACTGTTCGTTTGAACCTGAAGCCAAAACACGCAGCGCCACGGCCGGTCTTTGAGGAACACTCACGGGGGAACTGTGTGTCGTCCAGCAATGGATGAGGGGTTGTAGACGGCAAACAAGCTCGTCAATCCAACACACGGACACCCACAATCCTAGCTAGTTCCTGACTGATCCTCTTGCGTTGTGGCCTGAAATAACATAGCGCAGACCACGCTTCAAAATTGGGCATAAGTCAAAAATATCTGCGACAATCTAACTGTGACACACTGCCTCGGGAGTATACACAGCCCTAGAGTCCCCAGAACATTGTCCCAAAAGTCCTCAGGACCAACAACTTCTTGAGTTGAGTTGGACCTTTGTGTTCGTTTAGGTTAAAAGTGGTTCTGGATTTTCACCTCTCCTGACTTCTGAGGTCTGTTGGGCTTTAAAGGTTCAGGTTCCTCTGAGACTTCTTGGATGTGTCCTTGATAACCTCTTGGACTAATTCTGGTAGATGGGCTGTGCCTGTAAAGGTCCTGCAGTGTTCTATGTGTTCTTCAGGCTGTTTTTATCTACTTCATGTTGTCAGACAGGTTCTGTTTAACCACTTGATTCCGGCGGGTCCGGTACAGGGCCCAGTTGACACCATCCGATGTTTATCTATTTATAGAAATGGCCAAAACACAGTCACATGATGTTTCATCCACCCACCTTTCAAATGGGGTTTAAACATTTCTTAAACATGTTTCAAAATAATTTTTTCAAAAATACTGTTTGTTTTATAGCTGTGTAAGCAAATAAGATGACATTTAAAATTCAACATGACATGTTTGACTCTGTGGGTGTAATGCAACCGCAGGAATACATTTTAAGCCACACCCCCTAATGGCCGCCATCATTGGAAACTAGAGGCTCAGACCTTTCCTAGGAGGGGTTGGAGGTCATTGCGAAAGTGCCACCATATTAGATTATGTAACCGGCATGCATTACGTACGCTTTGTTATTCTTACTTTCTATTCAGTTTGGTGATATTATTGATCAATTTCAATGAAACAACGGCTAAATCTAATGCTAAGTTCACACCGGACACAGCAGGAGCAGCAAAATCGCGTCTGCTGCTTCATTTTTGCTGCTTGTTCCAGTTAGTTCTGATGCGCGGCTGAAGCAGCTTTGCTGCTCTGGCTGCGCGGTGCAAAAGTGTGTCTGATGCGCGTTGGGTGGAGCTTCACTACCCTTTCTTTGCCTTGCAGCTATATTTGCTGTTATCAGTGGGAATAAAGTAGTTTTAATATGTTTTTAAGTGAGAAAATACACCTGACAACTTAATCATTGCAGTCAGTTCATCCAGATTATCATCCTATTTTTTCTGTCGGAGACGCTCAGACCCCCACATACCAGCGGTGCGCCGACAGTAGAAATCCTTTCAACAGCAGCCTCTGGCCGGGTCGCCTCCACGTGGTGCGGCGGCTGGTAGGTGTTTCTCATCTAAATAATCCAAACTGCAGGCAGCAGGATAATAAAAGCGAACATATTCTGCCGGCAGATTTCTGCATTTTAAGTTAATTTAGGCGTCAATAAACTGTTTCAGAGGAGTGATTACAGCGCTCTGTATCATCAGCGATGTGTCTGTCTCTCTGCCAGCTCCCAGATCAGCTTCTCTGATTGGTTGACGCGGCGTGTCGAGCAGCAAAAGTTCAACTTTTCCATCTCGAGCAGCAGCGCATTTGTGGTGCGTTGTGCGCGTCAGATGCTTAAACGCGTCCGACGCACTGCGCCTGCTGCTCAAAACGCGTTGCGGGACCTTTTGCTGCACCTTGACGCGCATCAACCATTGACTTTGCATGTAAACTCGCTGCTTCTGCGGCGCCTGCTGCGTCCGGTGTGAACGCAGCATTAGGAGCAAAGGTTTTGTCTTATGCAAAAGGTCTCCAAAAATGTAAATCAGCATATTTGTCTGGCTAGATTCCATTTTATGAGAGGAAAATGCATTATGCATAATGCATCATTGTGCCCAAATCACATTGCCGCCTAGCTCACCTCCCTCTAAAACTTTTGTGGAAAAAACATGCTTCAACTTATTGAGTCCAAATTAGCTTGAGTTATAGTCAAGATTTGGATCTATAAAGTCTGAGGTTTCATCCAGAGTTCCAAATGGGGTTACATGGTGTTTTGCACTGTTAAAAAAAAATTGGCGAGGCTAAATATGTTTCATTTTTTCTTTGTTTAATCACCTATAAATCAAACTAAATAGTGGTTCCACCTGAAAAATATTCCTCAATGCATTTCTGTAACACAAATACAAACAATTGAATTTCCAATTTGTAGTTTGGGAGCTGTAAGTGTTTTAATCCAGATATGTAATTTCAGGTGGAATTTGCTCCTAAGGCCTTCGGGACTTAAAGCTACAGTGTGTAATTTTCAGCGACATCTAGCGGTCAGACTGCAGACCGCAGCAACATGAACATCTCCCCCCCACCGCTTCTCCCCCCCAACAGTACGGCGAGCGTTACGGGACAAAATTTCTTCCACGACGTCCGCATCACCTACCCTCTCAAGTGATGAGGTTTGTTTACATAGATAATTTTACAGATAGTATTTCATTAGTCTGTGTAGGGTATAGATTTCATGTAGACTTAAGATAATAAATATACCCGTTATTTTTTCTACATCGTTGTGACGTTTTGGTGAGCTGCTTTGCATGGTGATATAAACAGACGAAGTAATGGTAGTCATTAGTTTAACAGCGAGATTGTGTTCGCTGGAAGAATATATATTCCCCGTTTACAGAGTCCAAGTCATTTTGGTGGCACGGGGGTTACAAGGCAAGGAAGAGGGAGAGGACGAGGGCGAAGGCAGGGAGGCCGTGCTGCTAGGGCCAGGCGAGAGAGGGGTGCCAGCGGGGTGAGAGCAGAGGAGGAAACGCTTGAAGATCTCCAAAGGAGCCGGAGAGAAGTAACCGAGGTATATATCCAGAAAATTATTTTACAGAAAATTACTGAATCATTACCTGTGAAACGTCAGGGACGTTGCTGAATAAGTATACTGGAGAGGAACAGCATCATCACGCCGCAGCATGTTATTGTTTTAGACAGGTCTGAGCATCCTGTACTCCAAAAACTGCAGTGATATTAGACAATTGTGTGTATAGGATTAATTACCTGTCCAAGAGAAAACTGGCAACTTGAGCGTCACTTTGAAAACCTTTTTCCTCCATCAGTGACTTCCATCGTGTAAATGCCGTGCCAATGTTGATCCGTGTTTTTTGTCGTTTCTTGTCACTCTTGCGTTTATTCTCGTCGTGTTTCCGCTTCTTAGATGACGGGGGTTCGGTGTCCGCCGTTTTTCGTTGTGATACAGAGTAGGCATGATCCTCCATTCGTCTGATGTTTGGCCAAACAGTTTGCAAAGTCACTCACGCCTGCCGCCTTGTTCACCTTTCTTGTTACTGAGGCGCAGTATACCTGCTTCTTCTTCTTCTTTGGTTTCAGGCAGACTAAACGCTTCTCAGGCATAATACTGCCATCTACTGTTCAGTACCGTCTCAGTTCATCTCTCTCAACTTGCCGTAGTTATTTTTGAGCGTCATGGGAGATCTCGCAATCGCTAGTTTGTTGCCTCTGCGCTTGCCGTAGCGCAAAGATGTCAGCCTCCATGGCTGCGAGACCCGCTCCTATGTAATTATAAATAACGAATTCTAAGGCAACGCAAATATTATGGTTAAAAGGCTGAGCTCATAGGTGATGATAAATAACATAGTTATGTATAATATATTAAATTTCTGACTTTATATGCCTGTAATTATTACACACTGTAGCTTTAAGGGGTTAAGTGAATTATTTTTAAATGATATTTTGGTATTTTATAATTTTTATTTAAATGCTGTGCAGCCAATCTCTTCCAAATGTGACCTGAACTCTGTTTAACTAGTATGAAAATGTTAAATACTCAGAATGTTGGAGTTATTGGCTATTTTTGGCCTTTATTTGTTCTGGGATGAAGAGGTTCGTGTAAAAACACATTTAGTAGTCTGAAGAAATGAGTCAAACTGTGCCTGAAGCTCATGTTTTCCTTCTGTTTCTCATACTGCAGCAGGAATCTGCAGATCTGCCTTTACCAGCAGCCGGTGCCAAGCTGTGGTGGAAATGCTATTTCTGTTGCAGGGCTGCGGTGGAAATGTTGTGTGTTCCTTCTCAGCTGTGCTACTCGGTGGTTTCTAACAAACAAAGTGATGTTGGAGGCACAGCCCTTCACACCTTCTGCAGGTGAGCTGCTGGGAACAAACCCTGCATTAGCCTCTATTCAGCAAACCAAATGAGCCAGAATGAGTAAAGCTCCAGGAATTAAATATGTGCAGCGTTCTGGATTACCTGCGACTTACAGGTATTTTCTGTGTCAGTAAAAGTTGGATCATTGGAGGCTCAGATCGGCACGAATGGAATGATTCCTGCAGCCCTGATGTTTATTTTAAAGTGTTTTTTCCAGGGTGTATTTGGATTGAGACTAACTTCAGGATAACAGTTTCATCCGATACTATCTGCATCTTCAGGCCTTTATTTGTTAATTCCTGATGTTTCAGGGAGAGCTGGGCTTCCTGCTGCTGGAGCTGTTTTTCTGCTCAGGGTGAGACGTCACCTAGAATCCACTTCAGTGATAGCATCATGAAGGTGTTGAAACAAGACAGGGTTTAGTTAGAAACTAAGATCTCACATTTCTGTGAAGCTGATCTGTAACTGATCCAGAATTGGCTGAAAATGTCTTAAAAACCTTCAGAATTTTGAAGTTCAGCATCCAGAGCCCAGGGAGGGCGTCCTAGACGGACATGAAGGAGGTGGTTTAATCCCAGGGATTCTGTGGCCGCATTATGATCAGAAAGAAATAATTTTAAGTGATTATTTTCTTTATGTAAAGATGCAACAATTAAAAACAAAACTGGTTTAAATATCTGGTTTAAATATTAAACGTAAGGCTAATGGCAATATTTACCAATGTATATTTCTCGTCCCTTTGGACAACATGTGAACGGACCAAAGTGCTGACACCAGTTGGCCATTAGAGGGCGCTAAGGCGCAACTCACCCAATGACCTTGATTAAGACATTAAAAAACTAACAAATACTTAATTATAAAAGTGAAATATTTAGAAATATATTAAGAATTTTTAGATGTGCAAGATAAATAATGTTTAATGATGACTAAAGCCGTTTACTCTGATTAAAAGTTGTCCATGCGCAGTAACTCCCCTGCAATGCTAAAGATGTTAGCATCCTGGGATACAGCTCTCCTGCAACTTTGTTTGCACATCACTTCCCGCCACATCGCTGATGTCCATGGGCGTAGGTTTGCATAGGGACCATAGGGACATGTCCCTACCAAAATTTTGAACCGACCTAATTGTCCCTACCAATAATTGGATGTGAGCAAAATGTTTATAATTTACAGCAGTAGTTGTTGCAGCAGTGGCTTCTTTTCCTCTCGCAGCTCCTCTGCCTGCTCTCTCCTGTCCCTTTCATGCAGCAGCGCATGGAACTGTGCTGCGCTGTTTAACTCCACTCTCATTGGTTGTTCTGCCTTAAGTTCCGCCTTCTCTCTCTCTGATTGGCTGTTTTCTAGTCCGCGTGTGCTTGGAGCACAACATTGAAAATTTATTCACACTAGAATGCAGCGGTTACTACAATTAATTTTAGGCTACAAAACTAGTCCCAATAAAAAAATGAATATCATGTACACTAAAAAACAAAAACCTTTTTTTTTCTTTTATAAAACGAAATATTCTGAGTCAGCCAGGAGTTCTGAAGACTGCTGGAAAAATGAGCAAATATCGGCCTCAATTTTCACAAATTCAGTGAACCCTCGCTATAACGCGGTTCACTTTTCACGGTCTCGCTGCTTCACAGATTTGCATCATGCATTGTGTTCTGCATTCTGATTGGCTAAACAGTCTCTTCCCGCCTTCTCCCAAATGTGTGTCAATAACGGCATGTTGGTTTATAAGGATCTTTTGGCCCAGAAGAAAAAAGAGCGACAACAGCTACCGATAACTATGTTCTTCTCTCCAAAAAACACACCTGCACCGCAGGCTTTAGAAGAAAAAACGCCACAGAGCAGAGTCAGAATGCAGCAGTGAAACACTGTACGGTACACGTAAGTTTATACAGTGCTTGGGCCTGTAAAAAGTTTTTGTTCCTTGATTTCAATGTTTTATGGAGTATTTCATTGTATAATAACTGTAAAAAAAAATAAAGGTTTCTACTTCACGGATTTCGTCTATCGCGGGTTTCTTTTTGGAACGTAACCCCCGCGATAAACGAGGATTCACTGTACACATATGTGATTCATACATGCACAGGACAAGCTCCACACACACAGCACGATTCATGCAAGCACAAAAAAATCCACACACAAACAGTACAAGATCCACACACATGTACAAGGGAGCTCTGTGATTGGTTTGTATATTGACCATTTGTATATTGAGGCACGTCAGGAGAGTCTCAAAAATCAACACACAAATGCAGTGAAGTTTAAAGACAACTGGTACTTTGTAATTTAATTTATAATTGTTTATGGAACAGAAATACTTTGGTGAATCATGTGCTGTGCATGGGTGGATCCAGTGTATTCTCATTATTAGTTTGTATGAAATTGTACGAAAAAATAGGCACCGTAATTTCGTACGTTTTAGACGTTTTTTCGTCGCATTTCGTCGTATTTTTACGTCTTGCCTCGAGACAAGATATCCTTGCGCAAGCGCATCTTACGCACCATTAAATAACATAGAATTTAACATACAATTAACCCTAACCCTAAGATACAAAACAGCAAGCAACCTAGTTAGAGACCTGAAGAAGTGATGATTGCACTGTTTTTCCCAGTTTTACGTCCGTCCGCGGATCTGCTTTTTTCGTCTGTCTGACTGCGCATGCGCACTGATCTGTATTTTCGAGGAAAAACGTCCCAAAACGTACGAAATACTGTGCATAACTTTTCGTACGATTTCATACGAACTGATAATAAGAATATGTTGGTGGATCTTGTATGCTTGGTTGAATCATGCTGTTTGTGTGTGTGTGTTTGTCTATGTGTTTTAGTAGGACATTTGGTCAGAATACACACCACACTAGAAGAACATTTTGTATTAACAGCACAGGAGCGGTGTCCTGCTAATTTCGATGCAATTCTGACAATGTAGAATGGTTTCTATTGGTCCATCAACCCTAAAAATGCACAAAAAAATAAGATGTCCATTTAATACACATTGACCTCATTTTGTGTATAATTTTTGTATCACCCTAGCGCCCCCTATGGCAGGTTGTGTACTAGCAAGACCTCATGAATATTCACACAGTGTCTTATTCTGATGGGTTGCCTGCCGGAACGTCCTGATAATTATTACACTGTTATTACACCGTCCTTCTAATTCATGTGTCGAATGTGTGTGTGGAGCTTGTCCTGTGCATTTATGACTCACATATGTGTATTTGTGAAAACTGAGACCGATTTAGCTCCATAGCCACTGGCTGACACAACATTACCAAAAATCCCTGTCATCTGACCAAACACACACCACATGTCCAAAGCTGGACTGGCCATTGGCCGACGCCCATTTTTGGGCTGGCCCAAAAAAATGGATTTAATGACATATTAATCTGTATAAACTAAAATATCAATTTATGAAATGGTAATCTAATTAAAGGATTAGAAAATAGATGGTATCCATCGCAACCGTGATGCAAGAAATGGAGCTCATTTTGTATTTTAAACTCTTAAACCTCATCGGCCTAGCCTCGTGAGACCATCCTGATCTCGCGAGCTTTCAAGATTTCACTCGCTGATCAGTCTGGAGACTCTCCGTTAAAGAACATTTGGAGCCGTTCACCAAACGAACGTCCAATCAGCGTTGGCTTTGAGGCGGGTTGAGGTGTGACGCAACGAGAAGCGCGACAGTTCAGTCTAAAGAACATGGCGGCTTCAGCCGATGAAACTAGCGTTAGCGTGGCTATCGAGCAAGTTTTATCGGAATTACAGAGTATTTCTTGACTGAAAGAAGAGCAAAACACTGCTCTGGAGGTTTTTCTCAGAGGAAAAGATGTTTTTGCTCTTCTCCCGACTGGTTTCGGCAAGAGTTTGATCTATCAATTGGCTCCTCTTCATCGTCGCTCTGTTAGTACGTCATATGCTTCGTTGATCTGATTGGTTTATTTGGCCCGTCTATCACCAACATAGGCCAATCAGCTAACCAGTATTTTCGCCCCTTCCCCAAAATTACTTCTACGGAAGGTTTCCAGATGGATATGCGGAGCAAATCCATCTGGCGGAGTCAGGTTATCATCGGCCTGCTCCTCGACTCAACCCTGACAGAGGTGATCAAAGTTTGACGTGGTGAACAGATTTAGAAAGATCACCTTGTTCCGCCCACAAAAATGAGAAACTGAGGAGAAGAAATTCTTGTTTTGCACCAAAAATCCCAAACAAATGAAGTGACTGACATATCGGCTTCTTGGTCCAAAGACTATAACTTCTATTTTATCTGCAATCAGGAGCAGAAAGTTAAGAGTCATCCAGGTTTTAAGTCTTCAGACATGCCTGTATGGGTCAACTTCATCTGGATTTATTGTCAAGAACCGGGGACAGATGGACCCAGTGTTCAAGGAGAGACAGTCAGTAGGAAAGTTCAAAAAGTGTATTAAAATAAAACAAAAACTGAAGTGGAGCTGTGGCTCACGGACACTGCAGGAGGGGGGCGGGGCACCGCCCAATCTCAGACACTCTAGGGGAGAAACACAGGTAAGTGACCACGATAAACTGAGTAAAGATGATGTTCTCAGTGAGTCACTTACCTGGTTTAGCAGTTCAGTCCATACCCCTTGAGAGGGGTGCAATCCAGCCGATGGGCTGACAGCTGATGCGGCTCGCGTCACCCAGAGTGTCCCCAGTGCTGCAGCTCCGGAGGAGTTGCAGGAAGCCGATCCTGATCAGGCAGGAACAGACAGAGCAGGTTGCAGGATCCAGGCTTCCAAGCATCAAAGAGCTCCCAGCTGGGTTCAGAGTCTGACTGGGACCAGAAGCATGACCAGGTGGTCACGCACAGGAGCAGACAGGATCAGGTGCAGACAGGCAGGCTCAGTGACAGAGGGTAGCCGAGACAGGATGTGGAACCAGAACTTGATGCAGGACTTTAAACTGGTCTCCTCCCTGGAGCCAGGCTTACTGAGATAAAAACTGAACCTTCCCCACATAAAGAGCCAAAAACCCAGAGGACTCCGCGGGGGAGGAACAGTGGACGATCAGGAGACGAGACAAACACAAAACCCTCTTTCCACTGGCTGCCAGGATCCAGGACATGAACCCAGGCAAAAACTGAACGGACAGACTAACAAAAAGACAAGTAATGATCTGGCCCTGAATGCTCAGGCTGAACTGAGGAAACAGGTGAGAGGAATAAATGATAATTGAGGCAAGGAGGGAAAACGACAGGTGAAAGGAATTACTAATTAAGATGGGTCAAACAGGCCAGATCATGACATTTATAGACACATATAGCTGAGTATCATCAGCATAACAGTGGAAATGAATCCCATCAGATTATATAACCAGTAGCTCATTATTTAAGCAGTTTTTAACCACATGAATATTTTTTAATGCTGTTTAATTTCTTTTGTTCTATATAACTTCTTGAAACCACTCGGCTTCTGGTGTGCCGAGTTTCTTCCAATAAAATAGGGGCGACAGATTGGAGATGGTGGGTCACCAAAAGTAGCCCGGAACATGACTGATCAGCTCCTGAAAAAAAAACAGCAACTACATAGAAACAACCACCGGTTAAACGAAGCCAGAATTCCCTCCTCAGAGCCTCTAAAGGTCATTTTCTAAAAGGTTTTGATATATTTTTAACGAGCTGTAATGAGACGAAGCTGTTAAAGCTCTCTTTCCATGCAGACCTCCTGCAGTCGTCCTTTGAGCCCTCTTGACTCTGCGGCTCTCTGCACTCTAACCTCCCCTTTATTCCTCCCCTCCTTTCAGTCTTTTGTTTCTGGCTCTCGTCTTCCTCCGGCCTTTCAGGACAGAGTGCTCATTTCAGGTTCAGTGACCAACAAACATGCAGCACAATAGTTTAATGCTGAGAAATGCACTGGACCCCCTTCCTGTGCAGAGAGTCCAGCCCTGTTCCCCACCATGTGATGACAGTCCATGTCTGAGAGGTTTAGCTTCATAGAATCTCTTCCTCTTGGTGGATTAATGTTCATTTATAGTTTCCTGTGGGCTCAGTCTCAGCAGCAGACCTCCATTCAGGTCCAGGAGCTCATAAAGATCCAAACAGAGTTTAATAAAAGATTTCTGCAACTTTATGACAAATTTGACAAAAGATTGCATCATGTAAAGTCTCCCAATCGCTTCTTTTTTTTGTATTTAATCATTAATTAAATGGTTCTGCATGACCTGGAACTGCTCGCTGCTCAGCTGTGTCCTCTGATTCTGCAGAATCTATCAGCTCTGCAAGGCATGTTTTAACCCATTGTTTTGGTTTTACGGAGCAGAAACTTTACAACCGCGTCCATTTGTTCCACCGGCTGCTCATTGAGCCTCACCCTGCGGCTGGTGGACTGAAGATGGGCTGAAACAGGTGAAGCTTTATTCAACTTGATTCAAAAACACTTTTTTATTGCCACAGGAAATACAATGTTGCAGTAACTTATAGTGTTTTTTGTTTGTTTGTTTTTTAACAGTAATGTGTTGATTGCCGTAGACAGGAAGGATCTCTTAAGTCGTCTTTCTTGCACCAGATCTGGAGAAACCTCTGGCTGAAGACACTCTGTTAATGTTTAAAAATCTTCTGAAGATGATCCTCACTGTTTTCCATAATTTTCTTCCCTTTATGAAGAATTATTCTTTGTGAGATTATCTCCGGAGGCTCTAGAGGAGTTCCTAGAACACAGTCGGCCTTCTTTATTCGCTGGTTGAGCTTTTTCAATTAGCTCTGATGCTGTTACCCCAGCAGATGATGGAGAAAGAGATGGAGGAAGAGATCAGACTCCCCACAACAGACTGACTGGTGGAAGATCTGCAGAATCTGGCTGCAAACAATAAAGGACCTTAGCTTCCTTAAGCCGGGCGTACACTGTGCGATTTTTTTCAGTCGTTGCACGCAGCTGCTGCTCACACTGCACGACTAAACCCTGCGTTTAAAACCAGGCAGGACTCAGCTCCGCTGTGAGATGGAGCTGCTCTTATCCGTCTATCCGGAAGCCAAACAAATATAAGGGGAATATTAAGCTCACTATAGTGAAACGCGCTGCCTTGGCAATTTGTGCAATTTTGTGCTGAAAGCCCTAAAAAAGAAAAGGTGAAGAAGTATTTGAAAAAAAAGACACTTAGTCGACGTTTAGTCGCTATATTTAGCGATATATTTTTAGACCCCTCTAGCTCCTAGCGCCAAATCTAGTGACTTTTTTCTGGAGACTTTGGAGACAACATCTAAAAGCAGCGAACTCTGCTCTCCAGAGCGAGTAGATTGGTAACCCCGCCTCCTGCTCTCCTCTATCTTGTCTGCTGTCATGATTCATGCAGCTATTATTTCATCCAAATGAAAAATGGAGAACAGATAAGCAGATCATGGCTTGTCTACAGTGAAAAGAAGGACTGGGTTATTTACTTTGGCCTTTTTGGAAACACAGGAAGGAGCAATCAGCTAAGTGAGCTTAGTGCTTGGAAAAAATCTTTCATTCCTTTAGAGACAGCATGAAAAGTCAGCTGAGTACGAAACATAAAGACAGGTCCGATGTATCCTCTTTATCCTTGGTTTTCCCAGGATTCATTGCGAGACCAAGCAAGCCGGCTGCTCCGTGATCAGAGGAAAAAGGAAAATGGCGCCAAACAGTGGTAAATATTTGAAGTTCAGTTTAATATAATACAAGTATGTGAATAGTTCGATCTGAAATTATTGAAAATAGTTGTTTTAATGTTTATAGAGTCAGATATGTGGCAGTAATGTTTGGTTTATTTAAAGGTTTTTATCTGTTACTGTTTAAATGGGTTTGGCTGGAATTTAAGGACAGATTCTAATATATCTGCAGTGTGAGAACTATAAACCTGATAGGAGTTAAATTTTTTTATAGCTATGTTGCACAATTTGCTTAACTAAGTGTTTTTTGTTGTTAAATAAGAGATTTAGCAGATATATTTTTTATACATACATTGTTTAGATTTACTTAGATCTTTCGGCCCCTTTTATATCACTACATCGGTCTCCGCCAAGTGACGTCAATTGTTTACCTCGGGTGCGGTACACTACGCCTTTTCCACCTAAAATGGCGTCTTAGCAACAAATGTCACGTGACTGGCGGAGACCGATTTTCCTAAATCCGCCCCTGTTTTCAGGCTTAACTGTAATGACTTATCTTGGACAGGCTGCTATGTAAACGGGCCTGTAGTCCTTCGTTTAGCTATGCTGCGGTTGTTTACACTACGCCTTTTCCACCTAAAATGGCGTCTTAGCAACAAAAGTCACGTGACTGGCGGAGACCGATTGCTTTAATTTGTTCATGGTCACTTTGTTCACTTTACAATAAAAAAAGCAAGAAAATCTAAAAAGAAAGAGTAGTGAAAAGTTTGCTATTCATTCTTTCTCTGCTTTTTGTATCAAGTCTCACGGTTGCTAAGCGACAAAGCATACCTGTTTGAATTCACAGTCAGAACTCTTCCGGTCTCCTTTTTTTCATGGACCTCGAAGGATCCAAT
Organism: Cyprinodon tularosa; assembly: GCF_016077235.1. NCBI lineage: Eukaryota > Metazoa > Chordata > Actinopteri > Cyprinodontiformes > Cyprinodontidae > Cyprinodon > Cyprinodon tularosa. The sequence continues at coordinate 171,351 of NW_024039722.1, read as the reverse complement.
CCAGGTAGATTGCGTCCTTGGAAAAGACGTAGCCCATGAATTCGAATTCAGCCACTGAATAAGAGGGGCCCTAAGATGGAGCCTTGGGGAACACCACATGTGATTTCTCTGGTCTTAGATGTACAGCTACCGGCTGACACTAAACAGTCTCTGTCCTTCCGTGGGATTTAAACCAGTTCAGTTCTGGACCCGAAAGGCCGACCTGGTTTTCCAGGTGCTCAAATAATAATATTTATATCTAATAACAAATTTCCATAGAGGAGCTGCAAGCAGATGCAGTGTAGAGGTAATTAAAGGCCTTATATCATGGATTGAAACGTTGAAGCATCAAATGTGGTGTCGGTCTCTGCCGTTGTTTATTTGTTCACTGATATCCTTCTGGAAATAGATGCTCAGTGTTTTCAAGACATCAATGGAGACAATCCGATTATTATGGAACAGGCTGGTCAGCGTCTACACTTGACAAGAAGTGAGTTTATTTTGGATTCTTATCGAGAGGAGCCATGTTTTGGTGCAGAAAGTGATAACGGAGCATGTGCTTCTTTCATCCTGAACTTTATTACAGGACAGAAACACACTCAGTGTGCATCTTCCTTTTATTCCAGGTCCAAACAGTAAACCATTGGAGTGATAAGAAGCTCTTCTTCTTCCTTTTTATTTGTATTTTTTCTTAGATCTTCGGTCATGTCAAAGAGTCGCAGATAATCCAGTGATCGGAGGTCATCTTCTGCAGACCCGGCCAGCTGTGAGGGCGCAGATGTTGCAGCTGCTGCAGCTGCTGCAGCTGGATGATGAGGCTTAGCGTTTATCAGTCACCTGCTCAGAAATTAGAGATAAAAAAACATCTTTATGAGAGTAATTCACATGCTTTAGGTTTTGATTTGGGGGAAGAAAACCTGCAGGAGCATACAGCTGCCCAGTGAACAAATGGAGGGAATTCATCTCTTTTTTTATTGCTAAAGCCAGACTGAATCGGGCAGAAAGCCACAGTCTAACAGATCTGTTTAGTTGTCACCCTTCTCTCAGAATGCTGAGGTCAAACCACCTTCAGGGGCTGAATGGGGTCCCTAATAGCCCTCATAAAGGTGGGCGGGCTGGTTATACACCCTTGTGGTGGTCTCCTAGTGATGGGAGTGGAGTCAGATCTGCTTGACCGCTCTAATCAAGGTTCACAGACTTCACTTCAGCGCACCGCAGCTGAGGATGAGGCAGGACGGAGATCTGCAGCTCGCAACAACAAAAAGTCTGCTTGGAGTCGCGGCTGGGGAATCCAAACCCAGGAACTCTAAAGCATGGTAGTAGTGGCATCATGCAAGCTTTGTTTTACAGCCTTTTGTACTGAAATTGATGGTAAGTGGATGGAGGCAGTGGCGCCACCAGGGGGTAAATTGTAGTACCATCGGTTTACCATTTCATCCCCTTATGCACAGCCAGCGCATAACGTTAAAGGTACACTATTCAACCGCTGTTGATTTTCCAGCGAGGCTCCCCCCAGAGGGTGAAAGTAAAAGTGCACTGTCGTAAATATGCTCAGCTGTTCTCCTGGTTTCTCCGTCAAGCCAGGCACGGTTGTTTTGAGCTTAGCAGACAGGCGAACGCAACGAATCACCATGTCTACTGCGGTATGTGACTAGCCATCGCTTATAACTTCAACAAAGAGAAATAAATGTTCATATACAAAGTCATAATACAAACAATGACACTTTTTTGGTCGGGGACTCATTTTGATAAAGGAAGAGGGACCATGCATTCCGTGGTTGACAATAAATCACAGTCAGACAAAAAACGCTTCTAGGATCGTCAGTAAACGCTAGTTTATACATAACGTTACTAGCTTCGTGAGGTTTATGGCTAACAAACGCGACTACATTTTGTACTGATTTCAGATTTATGCAGCTCATTGCACAATGCGATTCAAACCCAATCTGCGCAAAATAAGGAATTTAGTAAAGTAAATACACAGTCTTGAGATACTTCACATGTGAAGCAAGTTTGCCAAATAGCAAGCGATGCAGTTATCACCTACCACAACAACAATGTTTAGGCAGCAAGCTAACTAACTTGCTAACTTGCTAAACATCCCGCTAGCTACTTAGCTACTCAGCAACAGACCACGATCATACAAAAGTCGAAAAAAAGGCAGTACAAACAATGACTAACACAGTGAAAGTATGAACATGCACACAGAGAGAGAGAAACCATTCCAATGTTACTTACAATCGCATCAGCAGAAACGCGAGGTCCGCGTCAGCCTTGCAGCCTTCTTTTTATTTTAGCTCTCGCCATTCGGAAAAAGCTTGCCCGATGTTCACCCGTGTACGACTCCTCTCTCTGTCCAGAGCCCTTTTCCTCTTTCCTTCCTGCTCTGACATGGGCTTTCGCTGTTTCCTCGCTGGTTCCGCCATGATAACTGATAAAGATCGCCACTGTGCTAGCAATGAGCATGCTTTTAACTGAGGGCGTGTAGCAGTTCTCGCCGTAAAGCAAGACTGACTCTCGCGAGACTTCTGAGCCTGTGGGTGCGGGCCGAGGGCTCCTGCAACTGCAAGTGCAGTATTTCCACCACAGACCACCAGGGCGGCCGAGAAAACCTTTGTTCAACCTGAAATGACTAATTTAATCATCCAAAACGTTATGGAACAAATTAATTAACTGAAAAATGTTGCATAGTGTGCCTTTAAAACACACAATAAATCAAGATATGAGGTGTTTACTTAAGTCTTTATGATTTCTACAGGCAGGTTTACCACAAAAGTAGATTCAAACCCTGAAAATATGGCTTTTATTTTAAGTGTCAATAAATGAAGTGTCAATAAATGAATAAAAATGTACTAACTTCCGTTCTGGGCTGTAAAAATGGTGGCGCCTGCCTCTGTAGGGGGGCTGCTTTCAAACCATCCCAGCTTCCTTTAAAAATGCCTTAAACTACCACAGGCCAAAGATATTAAAAGGTTTTTATTTGCTTATGAAAGTGAAAGAAAACCACATTTTAGCTTAGTTTCAACAGGGATTAATTAAAATAATTTAAATCTTTCAACCTTTAGATTATGATTTCTGAAATTTACTACTGTATGTAAAAGTACAAAGAAGATTCTTCCTATTTGTTGTGTCACCATGGTTACGATCTAATGCTGCTAGTTTGATCTGTGTTTGAGCTGAGTTTGTTCACAGATAATAACCAATTATCTCAGATTGCTTTCAGCTCAGACAGTTAAACTCGGCCTCCTCTGCCAGACTCCACCCGATCGGGTCTGAATCGCTGTCAGGATGAGGGCTAAAGGCCCCCCCCCCAACCAAGAGCCCGCCCTGCAGCTATAACCTACAGTAAACACCAATAATTTATCACAACTCAACCATTTTGAAGCAATCAAGTTTTATTTCTCCATTTATATTTTTTGTGTAATTAAAATAGTTCAGTACGCCATATTAAAACATTTTACTTGCTACTTTTTGAAGTTTTTTTGTCAAATGAAACCAAACGTTTTCATTTGGAAAGAGTTGGTTACGTTCACACTGCAGCCTGAAGTCACCCAAATCTGATTTTTTTTTACCACATGCGACCTGGAGCTGATCTTTTCATGACAGTCTGAACAACACAGATCGGATTTTTTTCCAATGCGACCCAGGCCGCTCTGCTCTTTGATCCTGAATATGATACAGATCTGAACTTTTCAAATGCGACCTGTTACCCCATTTACACTTCCCTTGAAAACATGTGGGAAACATGAGACATCGCTGATTGGACGACGGCGCCGTTTGACCCTTGAACCGGAAGTCATTCTGCCTGCTGCGGCTTTTGAAAACATGGATATTGTCGGCGCCCCAAACATAGCTGCCGTTATCCAGGAATATTTTGAATCAGGACATACGTACGAGGCGATACTGGATATGCTCAAGACTAATCACCAAATTTCAGTTAGTTTGCGTACACTGAAGACACACTTAAAAGAAGCTGGACTGTTCAGAGGACGCAACTTCCGGTTCAAGGGTCAAACGGCGCCGTCGTCCAATCAGCGATGTCTCATGTTTCCCACTGGTACCTACCTTTTCCGGTAGGTTAATGTAATTGCGATTTCCTTAATGTAGTTGCGCTTTGCTTTATGTAGTTGCGATTTCCTTAACGTAGTTGCGCTTTTAGATTTGTAGTTGAAGTTTGCACTTCAGGGCCACAGTACTAAAGCTTTCTTGAGCTGTTATACATGATATATCTGTTGAAACCAAGGGCGTAGATTTGATTTGAACTTTGGTAGGGACACTATTGGTCGGGTGTCATTGGTGCTATGCAATATGCCCTTTTTTATGTTCGATGTGAGCATCCGTACTGATAAGAGGAATTCATTGTTAAAAGAGAAAAGCATCATTTTGCTACATTAATAAAAATTGTATTAGATGCTGTTTATCAATGTTTGAAGTATCAACGGCTCTGATGAATGTGGAATTAGGACCGTTTTCCACTTTGAAAACGGTTTCATTTGAACGACTAAGAGAGAAGGTAAATACAGTATTTTCTTTTGAAGATATAGAATTGTGCAGTTAAACCCCACTCAAATATTTGTACCTACTATTCTCTCTCTGTATCAAGCAAAAATAATACATTCATTAAAATATTAACTTCACTATAAAAGTTGAACATCTGGGCTTAGTTACTCTGTGTAGCCCATTTCAAGTATTTCATCTGGGGCTGAAAAAAATGAACCATATTAATTGATTATTTCAATAATCGTCAACTAATTTAGTATGTAATTCATCATTTACTGGGGTATAGAGACTTTAAAACATACAGTAATATAAATGTAAAATGTGCCTTTCCCCACAGAGCAACCCACTTAGATCAGTTATTATATCAAAATTGTAAAAATAAAAACAAAAAAAATGAAAACAGTAATATCAACTTAATATCGGTAAAAAGGAAACCCTTACATTGTCTTTTTTAGTTGGCTGTGGCTAAGAATCAGAAATGTTGATGGCTTACAGCCTTTATTTGCCCATTTTTCCAGCAGTCTTCAGAACTCCCGGCTGACTCAGAATATTTCGTTTAATAAAAGAAAAAAAAGGTTTTTGTTTTTTAGTGTACATGATATTCATTTTTTTTATTTGGACTAGTTTTGTAGCCTAATATTAATTGTAGTAACCGCAGCATTCTAGTGTGAATAAATGTTCAATGTTGTGCTCCAAGCACACGCGGACTAGAAAACAGCCAATCAGAGAGAGAGAAGGCGGAACTTAAGGCAGAACAACCAATGAGAGTGGAGTTAAACAGCGCAGCAGTTCCATGCGCTGCTACATGAAAGGGACAGGAGAGACCAGGCAGAGGAGCTGCGAGAGGAAAAGAAGCCACTGCTGGAACAACTACTGCTGTAAATTATAAACATGTTGCTTACATCCAATTATTGGTAGGGACAATTAGGTCGGTTCAAAATTTTGGTAGGGACATGTCCCTATGGTCCCTATGCAAACCTACGCCCATGGTTGAAACAAACAAATATGATTAGCGTGTGATCTACTGTTTACTATATTATCTAGAGGTAACACCATTTTTTTATTTTTTTATTTAATCAGGACTGAGCACATTAATGAACAATCTTATACTCCTGTACAGATTGTAAATGAGCCAGATTATAGCACAGTTGCCAATTTACATCTGTCATCCTGAGGCAGGAAGACAAAACAACACAAGATCACTTAATACAATATCAGTCAAAACACATAGACACACGTTCAAATTAGCAGAAGCTAACAAAAAAATTAAAATTAAATCGAGAGATAAAGAAGGAATGTTAGAACTTCCACTGAAGCATATTTCAGTCGTTTTAACACATGGGAGGAAATGTTTAGATTCCGCTCCAAGATAAGCTGCACTGTGTAGTTAAGTTCAGGACTGATTTTAAAGCTTTAGCTTCAAAGGAATATAAGTTATCCTTATGTTCCTAACAGAGCACTTCGCTCTCAGTCTGCAGGTTTACTAGTGGATCCTAGAATTTCTAAAAGTAGAATGGGAGGCAGATCTTTTAGTTCTCAGGCTCCTCTCCTGTGGAACCAACTACCAGTTTTAGTCCGTGAGGCAGACACCCTGTCTACTTTTAAGGCTAGGCTTAAAACTTTCCTTTTTGATAAAGCTTCTAGTTAGAGTGGCTCAGGTTATCCTGATCTATCTCTATAGTTCTGCTGCTATAGGCTTAGACTGCTGGAGGACATAGGGACCCCTTTTTCATCATTCTGCTTCATTCTATCTCTATTCTCCCACTCTGCAGAATCTGTTAGTTCAATCTCTAACGTTCTGCTCTCTCTGCTTTTTCTCATAGTAGCTTCATCTGGTCTGTTCCTGTTTGGCTGTGACTCCATCCTGGAGAGAAATATCAGCTGTGCTGCTGCCATCAACACCTTTGTTTCTAGATGTTGGAGCTTGGCCTGTTTTCCAGTGTAGTCCTGTTTCTCTGACTGTGACTAACTGGATGTGCTCTCTTCATCCTCTGACATGGGAGCTGGCTCGGAGCTCGTCTGCCTGGCTGTGTGTTTCCTGGACGGGGCCGCCTGTGGAGCTGGTTGACAGTTGCCTTTTGTATCTATGCTTCTTTTTCTGTCTGCTTCTGTCTCCTTGAACCCCAGTGGGCCTCAGCAGATGGCCGCTCACACTGAGCCTGGTTCTGCTGGAGGTTTCTTGCTGTTAATATTGAGTTTTTCCTCTCCACTGTCGCTACAAGCATGCTTATTCCTGAAGAGTCAATGATTCAATGCAATTAACTTGTTTTCCTTAGATAGAAAACTTAGAATCAATTTGACTGGATGATCTGGTTAAATTATAAAGTGCCTTGAGATGAAATGTGTTGTTAGAAATAAACTGAATTAAATTGAAAGGCAGCTAAAGACTGAGGTTTACAGAAATCAATTAGAACAAAACATCTGCAATAAAAAAAAGGGGGGGGGGGATTCCTGACATCTGCTGGACTAGAAGGACGTGTTTTTATCAGAGTGACATCAGATCCATTTACCTTGTCAAGAGATGGAGGAAAGAAAAAGGATTTTTCATTTTCATACATAAAAAACAATGCAGTATTTCCTGGGTTTGCCCGTTATGTAATAATCCTCCATGCTGCCTTTCTGAGTGACACATCACTATAGGCTGAAGTTCATTTTTCACTATGCTAATCTCCCTCTGTGTTTGGGTTGGTTTCGCTCTCAGTCGCTCACTGTTGACAGTTTGCGTTTTGTTTGGGAACAGCTTCGCGATCCGGGGTGCAGGTGCACACAATCTTGTTTAGTTTCACACAGATAGTGGCGAAGCTTCGAGGAAGACAGCGTATTATTCAGCAGCGGGGCAGAGCGACACTATCAGCGCCGCACATGCAGCCGCAGGAGCTGCGAATCAGAGGTGATGGAGCGATACAGAAGCTCAGAGAGTAAACACACTGGCTCTGTGTCTGAAAACCAGCGCCCGCTTGATTACAGGCCAAGTCTCTTTTTTTGGCACCTCTCACCCTAAGATAGACATTTATATAAACACAGACAAACAAGGAAACTAGAACTCATCTTTTTCAGGCTCCCTGCTGCTTGATTTTGACGCCAACGCTCCATTCAGGAAATATGATCCCCTCCAAACAGAGTTAAATTGGGTAAAACGGATGAATGTTTGCAGAAATTCTGCCAAATCATGGTTAGAAAAGAAAACGGGAACAAATTAAGAAAGAGTGGATCAGACCACAGAGCTGCAGAAAGGGTCAGACTTTTACAAAACAACATAAATTAACACCTACACTCTGTCTGGACGGAACTTCTTCACAAAACCTTCAGTTAATCACTTTATGCTGCGACCAGCAGACCGCCTGAGGTCTGGACTTTGACTGGACCACTTCTTTTTTTTCCCCAGTGATCCTGCTGTAAATCAGCTGCTGTGTTTGCTGGACAGATTGGCCCACTCAGGGGCGGATTTAGGAAATTTGGGGCCCTAGGCAAAGACAGGCAGGGGGCCCTGTGAATAGAGAAGACGACACATATAACAAACCCATTATACAGATAGAGAAATGTTTTGTCCCTTTTCTTCTTCTTTTCCTCTCTATATTTCATACTCAGCTGACTTTTCATGCTGTCTCTAAAGGAATTAAAGATTTTTTTCCAAGCACTAAGCTCCCTTAAGCCTTGCATACGCTGTGCAATTTTTTTCTGTACGACGAAACAGCAGGTTTTTTTTTATCAGGGTTGGTTGTGGTTTGGAGGACCCAAATGCAGAGGCAGAGGTGAATACTTGTAGTTTTAATGAAAATGGTTAACAAAGGCAGTCCAAAAATACAACTGAAAATGTAACAGACCAGAACCATGGAGACTTCAAGGGAAAACAGAGAGAGATGAGGGGAGACGACTACAGCGAAGACAGGACCAGCAACAACAGAGGAACCAACAAAGAGTGAGAGCAGAGGGAGAGTATAAATAGCTGACAGAGACAAAGGGAGGGCTACACACACGTTGTGTCACAATATCCTTGTGGGGACCTTCCATTGATTCCACTAACCTTCAATTAATCATAACCTCCACCCTTATACTACACTTATAGCACATATCACCTTACCAGACCAATTAGCTACTGACCCTAATATTAGTGGAATCCATACCTAGCCCTAACACCTGACCCTTGCCTTAGAATTACACTTAGCCGGTCCCTAGCCTTGACACTTGCCCTAAACCTAATTTTAAGCCTTGCCTTAACCCTAAAATCCAGCCATTACTCTAAAAGCTAACCCTAGTTCTCCAAGTTTTACAAACTTGCTTGGCTATGGATCTGAGAGATACCAACGAACGTGCGTGGGCCCGTGCATTGCCTTTGATCCCCTAGCCAACTGCTCGGGTCGTCGGACTGAGTGGGGGGGGTCATCGAGAGAGTGTCTAACGCCTAACCATTACCGACACATACCTATCCCTAAACCTAACCTAAACTCAATTCACACCTTAGTCCTAAACCTAACCCCCACCCCAAGAAGATAAACTTTCCTTATGGGGACCAGTTGTTGGTCCCCACAAGTACCTATGAGTCCCCAAAATGTAGCATATTCCTAGGAAATTGTCCCCACCAGGTATTAAAGACATGGCCACACATACACACACACACAAGAGGGCAACAGAGGACAACATGAGAACTAACATAAATCTAGAAATTACAACAAAATAGGAATTAAACCAATAAAATTAGAAAACAAGGAGCAAAGTAAAGCACAACAGAACCAAAACCATGACTGGTTTAAAAGTTCCCAGCTCACCATGTTTGTTCTCACGCTGTGCGATTTATCAAAGGATTTGATAAATGACCCTTTGGAGAAGAAAACACAAAAATACCGATAGCAAAGTTGAAATCTGTTACACATTAAAATACACAATTACAATTTTAATTATTACATTTATTAGTTGTACTTTTGTGATTTAAATTAAATTAAGTAGTTTGTTTTATTGTAATCCACTGCAGTGGACTGGTATGAAAGGAATGCCTAAAAAAAGAAAAGTTTGGGAACCCGTGTTTTAAAATTCAACAGAATCCAACTTTTTATCAACGTTTTTATTTTATTTTTCTCTAAGCCTTTCAGAATGGCTCATTTGTTCAAGTAATTTCTGCCCCCGCCCCATTACATTTCCCAATTATCCAGGTCAAAGTTTAGAGAAAGAAAAAAAATGCTTGGAAAAAAAAAAGATCAGGTTCTAACATATTAGATTATGTTTTTACAACTGTGGTGAAAATACGGGCTAAACAAGCATTTTATCTCTGAGATAAAGGCTAAAAACAAGGAGGAGATAATATCGCCCGAGTCGTATGGGGGGGTGGGCGGGTCTTGCTTTTGCAGAGGGAGATCATTTTCATATGTAAATAGAGAGAAAGTTATTTTGGTTTTTGTTTGTTGCAGCAAGGAGATGATTTTTATTTTTGTTTAGATAATTACCCTGCAGGATCACAGAAATTGATCCATCAGAGTTCTCTCTATCGGAGTTTACTGATAATAGAAATGTTTAAAAGGAGGTCAGGCATAAAAGGAAATATGTAAGGAATGTGCAAAATAGATCGGATTGCAGCTGAGGTAACCTTTCTGTTCAGCCGTGATCTCAGAGTTTTAATGCTTTAATTTACAGCTGGTTTGTGTTTAGTTCTGATGCACAAAGCGAACTCCTGCACATGTCGCGATTCCTCTGTAAGGAGCTAACCTGGTAGGACTTTGCAGAAAGGCCTGGTTTTACAGAAAGGATTAACAGACCTGTGGTCATCAGATCTTCATCTTTCATTCAAAAAAAATCCCACAGAAAATTAAAAACAAGCGATCTAAATTTTTCAGTTTCTACATGGATCACAAACCATGAAATTCCATAAAAACACACAAGAAAATTATTAAAATCATGAACCATGTGATCAAAAAGTCTAGATATGATTTAATGGACCAACCAGGAAACAGATCCAAACTAACAACCAGGTGATTCCAGCCCCTTGTAGGTTTCCAGTTAGATCTATGGACGTCTGCAGCTCGCATACCACGAGCTGAACTGAACACACACGTTTTTATAAATGATGCATCCCTGTCGCCTCGCCTTTCACTGTTCCAATAAACACTGAGCTGCAGGTTCAAGAAGAAAGAGGTCCACTGCTCCCTGTCACCTTGCTCAGACTCCTTTCCTTCGCATTCATGGCTTCCCATCATGTCCTACCAATGCACACGTGTTAGGAATCTGCAGGATCCCATATTCAGCAACTGCTTTCTGCATCTTGTCCCACATTCTTCCTGCTCACCTGTTTCTGCATTGAGGCTGGGATCAAACCAGTGACCTGCAGCTGAACCACAGGGACCCAAAGCAGCAGAGAAACTGAATCTGCTAGAGGTCTGCCTGTTGCTTCAGTGTTATGAATGAAGGAGTTCCAGCAGCTAAACTTTGTAGCAGAGCTGCTGCTCTTCCACATGGATGGATGGATGGATGGATGGATGGATGGATGGATGGATGGATGGATGGATGGATGGATGGATGGATGGATGGATATATGGATGGATAACTGTTAACTGTAGAAATACAACATTAGCAGCTTTAAAGGAAAAGTCCGTTAATATTCAGAATTCAAACTTCTGAAAGTTCTTTAAATCTGAAATGATTCCATCCTGTTCAATAAATGATCAGTGTTTTTAATCCAGAGTAATTTTCATGTGAATGTGCTTTACTGGAGGCATCCATGTTTGTCAAAGAACACTACTGCCACCTACTGGTTAGTGACGTCACGGTGCGGTATCGGCTGTTGATCATCTTACCCCATCTAAAGATGGCGCCTGTGTGTGGGCTCGCCTCTGCCTGTCTCTCCGCTGGTCGATCTTTCTCACTGATCTCAGTAATCTACGCCGTTCTGTATTTCTTAGTACCCAATGGATGTGCCAGCGCTATTTGGACTTATGATCGCAGAGCTCTTTTTTGCATCAAAACGGCCATGGAATGCCTCTGCGGTGGCTGGGACAGCTACAAACGAACGTTCCCTCCACCGGTTGTGTGCCCGCCCTCTTGCCCTGAATACCTGCTCTTGTTGCGAGTCCCAGGAAACTCCAGGAAAAGGTCGCGGAGGAGAGGCTGCAGATCTGGTGTCCAGCTGAAGATCAAACATGCTGCACGGGCTACTGGCTCTTCTCACTCTGCCCGACGCTACCGCTGGTTACGACCGGTCCCTCTCCAGGAGGACGCCATCGGAACCGTGTCGCCGCCGCCACCCCTGCTCCAGCCCGTCTGGGTCGAGCCTCCGCCATGCCGCGATCCTGATGGAAGCGCTTCCCGGCGATCAGGATCATTCTCATCTTCCATGTCAACAACGGAGTTTCAGCTGAGCTGCTGGAACCGCTGGACACCGCAGCGTCAGCGTTGGCTACGACAAATCCCGATGCGCCCAGTGAGTACGACAGTGACGTCATCAACATTGAGGTGTGGGTTGCTGAATGCGCGCTCCATTGCAAATAAAGCTCTCTCTCTTGGTGAACTCTTCTCCAGAGAAAGTCTGGATTTTATGTTCCTAACAGAGACTTGGCAAAAGGATGGAGAAATGTATCATCTGAATGAGTTGTGCCCTGCTGGCTGTGCCATTTTAGGGAAGCCCCGCCCCTGTCGCCGTGGCGGGGGACTTGCTGCTGTGTACCAGGACAGGTACACATGCAGAATAACTGAAACTGAACTTTTTTACTCGTTCGAAGTGGAAATGCTGAAAAGTAGTCTTTCAAACACTTTTTATAGCATCTTGATCTACCGCCCTCCTGGCCCTGCTGGTGTTTTTATCAGTGAATTTAATAATTTTTTATCCTCTCTCATTAAACTGGAGAGAGTTTTAGTTCTTGGGGATTTTAACTTGCATTTGGATGATGATACATCCAACCCAGCAGTGGAGCTTTTATCTTTGATGGAATCATTCGGATTTAGACAACATGTATCAGGACCCACCCACAATAAGGGTCATACTTTAGACTTAGTCTTCTCACTTGGCCTCCATGTTACAGATGTCCGTGTCCAGGATGTCCACCTGAGTGATCACTACTGTATCTTCTTTAACTTAAATGCTCCTCCTGAGCTTAGGCCAGCCCCTACAAAGGCTAAAAGGAGGATCATAACAGAAGCTACAGCTGAAGGATTCTGTGCTCTGTTTGATTCTCGTGGTCTTCAGGAATGTGTGGATGTCAATGATCTCTTGCACCTTTTTAATTCTCAATGTGCCAAAATTTTAGATCAAATTGCCCCTTTTAAGACAAAAAATGCTGCCCATACACAGATGTGTCCTTGGATCAATGAACGTATTCTGGACTTTAGAAGGCTGTGCCGCAGAACCGAACGTCTGTGGAAGTCCACAAGACTTGAGGTCCACAGACTTTATCTTAAAGACCTCATTTCTTCTTTGAACAATATGCTGAAAGAAGCAAGATCTAAGTACTTTCAGCATTTGATTGCATCTAATAAAGGAAACCCGAAGGTGTTGTTTGACACTATAAACTCCCTTGTGTCTCATGCTAGTTCTGCTACCTCTGTGCTTTGCCAAGCAGATAGCAACGACTTCCTTTACTTTTTTACTGAAAAGGTCAGAAACATCAAGACTAAAATCCCACCTTCTTCTTACTCTCTCTCAGCTAGTGTTGCACTAATTCATTTAATTCAGTGTCCTTGGCAGACATTGCTGAACTATCTGCTAAAATGACCCCCACCGCTAATTTGCTTGATGTCCTTCCCTCCAAGCTTTTTGGAAATGTCTTTGACTCAGTCGGACCATGGGTCACCAGACTGTTTAATATGTCCTTGTCTTTCAGTGTGTTCCCCAGCTCCTTTAAACATGCCATAATAGAGCCAAGACTTAAGAAGCCCAGTCTGGACCAGTCAGAACTTAAAAACTATCGGCCAATATCTAAGCTCCCTTTTCTGAGCAAAATACTGGAAAAAGTGGTAGCTAACCAACTGACATCCTTCCTTCAGACCCATAACATCCACGACAAGTTTCAGTCAGGGTTTCGGAAACACCACTCTACTGAAACAGCCCTGCTGAAAGTGTCTAGTGACATCATGATGTCTGCAGACTCTGGAAACTGTACGGTACTGGTCCTGTTAGACCTGTCTGCAGCCTTTGATACGGTCGACCATTCCATCTTGATAAACCGGCTGCGGGATTGGGTGGGAATGACAGGTCCAGTTTTGGAGTGGTTTACTTCCTACTTAGCTGGTAGGAGCTTCAGTGTGGCAGTCAATGACATGATGTCTGAGCGGGGAGATCTCCAGTATGGTGTTCCACAGGGCTCAGTCCTGGGACCACTTCTCTTCTTACTTTATCTCCTCCCTCTTGGCCAGATTATCCAGCAGCACAGTGATGTGGCATATCATCTTTTTGCTGATGACATACAGCTGTACTGCTCCTTTAAAACCTCAAAGGTCCACAAATTACACTCTCTGATAAACTGTCTGTCCCGGATTCAGCAGTGGTTAAACAACAACTATCTCGCACTGAATACCGAAAAGACTGAGACACTCATTATTGCTCCTGACAGTGCCATCCCTGACATTAAACAGCACCTGGGTGATCTATGTTCCTCAGCCAAATCCAGTCTGCGTAATCTTGGAGTGATTTTCGATGAGGGGATGTCCCTTGCGCTACACTCAAAACAATTGATCAGGAACTGTTACTTCCATCTGCGCAATATCTCCAAGGTAAGGAAAATCCTCTCTCACGATGATTTGGAGAGAATCTTCCATGCCTTCGTCTCTTCAAGACTGGATTACTGTAACAGCCTGTTTACCTGTCTGAGCAAGAAGGAGCTGGGTCGCTTACAAATTGTCCAGAACTCTGCTACAAGACTCCTGACCCGTACAAATAGGACAGCCCATGTAACTCCTCTCTTGAAGTCCCTACATTGGCTTCCTGTTGCTTCCAGGATAAAGTTTGAAATCCTGGTCCTTACCTTCAGGGCCCTTCATGGACAGGCGCCTGGCTACATGACAGGTCTGATCCAGCCGTATACGTCGGTCCGTAGTCTACGGTCTTCAGGTCAAAACCTGCTTATGGTTCCTCGGACCCGTTTTAAAACCTGAGGAGACCGGTCCTTTAAAGCGGTGGCACCCCGTCTTTGGAATGAACTCCCCCTGTCCCTGCACTCTCTGGACTCGGTGGACATCTTTAAAAAACAGCTAAAAACACACATGTTTTCACTAGCCTTCCAAAGCACATAGCCTGTTGTTTTATTCCCTTATTTATTATAGCTTTTATTGCATTCTATCTGTTTTCCTTGTGTTGTTTTTATGTTATCATGTGAAGCACTTTGTGACTTTGTCTGTGAAAAGTGCTATATAAATAAAGTTTACTTACTTACTTGATCAAGTCCCAGTGCTGTATCTGGTGTTTGTCACAACGCGCTATTATCCAAGTCATCTTGAAAACATTCTTCTTCCAAATGTTGGCTACATATTACGGGTTTTTTCTCTGGCCAGAAGTTCGATGGCAAATCCTCCCTCTTCAAGTTGGCGATCCAACGACCAACCCGTCCGTGGAGGATCAGGAATCAGAAAGGTGGATAACTCTTTTTTTCACTTTTACCCGATGTATTCCAGCATCCAGCTGCCATGCACGTGGGCATTGTCAGTTTCACTATAGCTCTGGTGAATTTCAATGGTGAAGTCCTCTGGAAATCTTCAATAATTGTTGTTGATTGCAGATGTGTCTAGTAGTTCCCATTGATTTAGCTTGGAAAGCGGGGAGAATGGCGCTAGGCTTACCGCACCGTGACGTCACTGCTGGAAGATGGCAGGATATATTAAATTATTGTTATTTTTTTAATTAATGCTAAAATCATTAAATCACAGCAAAAATATTAGTTTTAGGTATAGATAATCTTTTTCTCTTAACTTTCTGTTAACTGCGTTACAGCTCGCATGTCCAGAGTGGATCCGAGGGCCGCTTTCTTACAGGTTTCTTTTTAACAGCTTCAGCACAGCTGATTCTTTCAGCAAACGCCTGTTAATCTGTTGTCTCTAGAAATCAGCTGTGCTGAAGCAGGGAAACCTCTAAAACTTGCAGGCCAGCGGCCCTCCGGCACCCACTTTAGGCAGGCCTGCGTCACGGTTATGTATCTTTATGTTATTTAATGTTTAATCAAAGTACCTTTGTTGTTCTGGGAGCAAAAACTGTGGAGGCAGCTTTAAAAGATTACAGGCCAGTTAAAAGGTTTTAATTGGCCTGATGGTCCACCTTTGACACATTAGAGAGGAAAAAACTGTATCAAAAAAGACCAGCAGCAAGTGCACCTTGAACCCCTTCTGTTATGCAGTAACTTTACATCCAACGCCCCCAAATGAACGTTGTTCAATTAAATGCTGTTGTAACTTTCCGCTATTTAATCATACAACTGTCTGACTGTCGTGTGTTGCTCTGTGAACAAACGTCCAACCGGCTGTGTGAGGACAACAGATGAAAATGGGATTCAAGCTCAAATCCTGGTCACACAGATACATCTGCACACATCTGCAGTAAGTAGTGAGTAGTAAGAATTTATTAACAAAATTTAGTTGATGTTGAGTCAACCATATTTCAGCTAAAAGCTTGTAACTAAAGTAGTAATAATCAACAAAACTTATGAGCTACTATGTACATATAGAGAAAAAGGCAACGAAAACAGTTGAAAACCATAATCAGCAAAATGATGAATCAATATTGTTCAACGTGGATTTTGTGTTTGAGAATCAAAATTTATCTTGAACAATTTGGATAGCGGTCAAATAAAAGTCGTAGGGAAGCGGCTGTTCCAACCGTTACATTTCCGAATTCTCCCAAGTGGTGCACGACTTTACACGAGTGAATATAGTAAATGTGATTGGTCGATTATCAAGGGGGCGGGATTGTTGTTGTGGAAGGTTAACAAGCAAGTTTGGTTGCTGCCGGTTTGTCGGAAGCATCTTCAGGGTTCGTACACCTTTTCCAAAGTCAAAATCAAGCACTTTTCAAGCACTTTCAAGATCCATTTTAAAACTTTTTCCAGCACCATGGCGTAGTAATACGCCATGGTGCAACCAGAGGGTGTCGCAATTCAGTATTATCAGCCGTACAGTTATCAATGCTGTTTTAAGGTCTGGGCCTGGGCCCTTTTTTTTTTTTGGAACGTTGGCGAGGCGGTAGCGTGAGTTTGGCGAGGCGGCCATTCTCGCCAAGATAGTGCTGCGGGAAACACTAACTTAGCCTGTGAATTCCTAGCTTGCAGTTACTAGCGTAAACAAATAGGCGCTAACGTTAACGTGTACTTGGCTACTTCAGTTGGCTTACTTAAAAGTCTATGACTTACTCTTCATGTGACTCGACGGCGCAGACTTGCCCATTGTGAAAAGCTGCACATCTTTTTTGCAGACTTTACAAGAGGCCACTGGTGGGGTTTGTCCCCGTTTAATCCATAATTTGTATTTTTCATCTTCCAGCCAACGTTCATTGAAACGACAACCTCCCGGCATGGTGCCGTAGTGGTTTCATGGGGGCGGAGTCACACGTGGAAACAGACTGGCAGATCGCAGTCACATATAAGCGAGCAGGTTTCATTTTCGGGCTCTCCAACATTTTATTTCTCCATTTAATAAACAAACGATTCAGTTTGATAGGTATTTGTTGCGAAAGAAATAGTTACAATTTCAAGCATTTTCAAGCATTTCATCCAAAATATAAGCACTTTTCAAACCTTGAAAACACAACGTCAAAATTCAAGCATTTTCAAGGATTTCCAGCACCCGTACGAACCCTTCATCTTGCTAACCAGTTAGCAACTTAGTGCTAGCAGGTTCCCAATGGGAAATTCCATTGGGACCAAGTAGCACTAAATTGGTGACTTAGAAACGACGCTGTCAAGGAACGCTATGGACAGAGGAAACATGCAAGAGGAGGAGAGTTTAGTGTCGGAGGTCGTGGATGAGTCTCCTCCGTCATCCATTTTTTATTTAGAGGAGGAAAGCGGGGACGAAGATGTTGTGGAAGAGGACGCCAGGGTGGCTGTGACTCCATCCTGGAGAGAAATATCAGCTGTGCTGCTGCCATCAACACCTTTGTTTCTAGATGTTGGAAAATCAGCCTGTTTTCCAGTGTAGTCATGTTTCTCTGACTGTGACTAACTGGATGTGCTCTCTTCATCCTCTGACATGGGAGCTGGCTCGGAGCTCGTCTGCCTGGCTGTGTGTTTCCTGGACGGGGCCGCCTGTGGAGCTGGTTGACAGTTGCCTTTTGTATCTATGCTTCTTTTTCTATGTCTGCTTCTGTCTCCTTGAACCCCAGTGGGCCTCAGCAGATGGCCGCTCACACTGAGCCTGGTTCTGCTGGAGGTTTCTTCCTGTTCAAAGGGAGTTTCCTGGTTTCACTACAGTGCAGTCACCATTAGCTTTCTTTTAAACAACATTAAAACCCATTAAATGATTGGAATTCATCAATATCACAAATTGTTTTGTTGTAAACTGTTTATTTTCCTGTCTTTTGCCAGAGGTGATACATCTGTTAATGTTCATTTTTGGAAGCTGAGGCATCAGCTGAGGATGTTCAGAATCATTTAGCATGTCCAGGCTGGGTTCTCTGTGGGCTGTGTGACTCATGCAGAGCGGCTCTCATTGCTTCTCTGCTGGATTAAAACTCCTCCCGTAAAACTCAGACACAGAGAAAAGTGCAGATAATCTGTTCCTTGAAACAGCTCAACTTTACACTGGAAGAACGTGGTCCGTTTAGCCAGGTCGGCTTTGGTTGCAGGCCTCTCATTAGGAGGGAAAGTGGCGGCCTAGTGGTTCGGGCTTTTTACTTGGAATCCAGATGTTCTGAGTTCGGGCCCCACTGTCACTCTAGGTACCTGAGCAAAATGCTCTTATCCCCACACTGCTCCCGGGCACCACACAATGGCAGCTCACTGCTCCCCAAGGGCATGAGTTAAATGCAGAGAGTTAATTTCGTTGCTCTGTACTTGTGACGGTGTAATGACAATAAAGGCTGGAAATATCTCCCAATATGGCTTCCTTGAGGGAGTTTTTACGAGCAAGAAGGAGACAGTTGGTGAAGTACAGCCAGATGTGTCAAATAATAAAGTAAAAATACTTTGTTATCTTACTTAAAGGAAAAGTCCGGTCAGCAAGGAGTAATTAATGGATCATTATTTATGCCTAAAAATAATATGTTTGCAGTGATTTAATGAATTTGGCATTATTCAGTAAAAAAAAAAAAAAAAAAAATTTTCCTCATGATCGCTGAGTCTTGGAGCGGCCATTTTTCCCCAAATATAGTAGCCCCTCCCTCCTGCCATCTTCCAGCAGTGACGTCACGGTGCGGTAAGCCTAGCGCCATTCTCCCCGCTTTCCAAGCTAAATCAATGGGAACTACTAGACACATCTGCAATCAACAACAATTATTGAAGATTTCCAGAAGACTTCACCATTGAAATTCACCAGAGCTATAGTGAAACTGACAATGCCCACGTGCATGGCAGCTGGATGCTGGAATACATCGGGTAAAAGTGAAAAAAAGAGTTATTCCACCTTTCTGATTCCTGATCCTCCACGGACGGGTTGGTCGTTGGATCGCCAACTTGAAGAGGGAGGATTTGCCATCGAACTTCTGGCCAGAGAAAAAACCCGTAATATGTAGCCAACATTTGGAAGAAGAATGTTTTCAAGATGACTTGGATAATAGCGCGTTGTGACAAACACCAGATACAGCACTGGGACTTGATCAACAGCCGATACCGCACCGTGACGTCACTAACCAGTAGGTGGCAGTAGTGTTCTTTGACAAACATGGATGCCTCCAGTAAAGCACATTCACATGAAAATTACTCTGAATTAAAAACACTGATCATTTATTGAACAGGATGGAATCATTTCAGATTTAAAGAACTTTCAGAAGTTTGAATTCTGAATATGAGCGACTTTTCCTTTAAGAAGAAATGTTTACTTTACTGGAGTCTTTATTTTTTAGACAACTTTTTACTTCTACTTCTTACATTTTTTGCAATTATCTCTACTTTCTGCTTCTTACATTTTTAAAATAGATACTCAATAATTTTGTTTAATTTAAGCTCATTTTCATTATGGCCTGTTGGTATTGAAAAAAAAAACAAAACAAAAAAAACGTATTAAAATTATTTGTTTCATCCAGCAGGGAATTTCTTTGTGGTTGGACTCGGTGCTGCCCCAACTTGTTGTTCACCACATACCAAAATAAATAGTTTTTCAAGATGATGTACAGCATAGATGCTACAGCATAAATATCTACATTTGAATACCATATTTGATCAACAAATGCTCGTGAACACGTGTCACAGAAGCTGCTGCTGCAGTTTCACGTTGAAGCTTTGATGCTTCAGTCGTAGACGGAAAAGAAAACAGAGACATTAACCTGCGGTGAAATGTCTTTTATCAAGTCCTCACAGCTCTTCCACACGTCGCTGATATCCATCAGCAAACAGTCATCCAGCCGGACGGCCTTTGATTGGTTGGCGAGCCATGAGTGGAGGAAGGAAAGTGAACAAGAGAAAGTTTTATCTCCTGCCTAGCAATGGAAGCAAACAGAGCGACAAAGCAGAGAAAAACAAAACGAAGAGGTGGATCCAGGGTACCGGCTGTAAGCATGCTGCTCCCTCAGCTGCTGTCTGCACTGAAACAGTGAAACTGCAGAAATCCGTTTAATCCTCTGTTCAATAAATCGGTGTGGAACAGAAACCGGCCCAGTTTTGATTGACTAACAGAACACGCCTCAAACAGTCTCCTGGACCTCACAAATAACGCCGCTGGAAAATGGGAGTCACTTCTGTTTATTCTCAGGAGAGGATGGAAGTTTCAAGCAGAAATAAATCTGATTTCATGTAATGATGTTTCTCACCATTTTCACGTGTGTTTTTGCTCCAATGGCGGCTAATTCTGCTCTCAGACCAGGTTTGGTGAGACTTCAGGCTGCCTCTTGTTCTTCAATCTCATCAACATTTGCATCGCGATCTGCAATGAATAGCCTCTCATTTTACACTGCAAAAAAATGAAATCTAAATAAGTAATTTCTTCTTAAAATAAGTGCATTTTTTCTTGAATTAAAGATTTAAGTGAGACACTTTGCCAATGGAACAAGACAATTTACACTTAGAATAAGAAAAAAACAACTGCATTGTCTTATTTCAAGTGAATTTTATCTAGATACCTTATTTTAAGAGTGAAAATACTAATTCCATTGGCAAATCATCTTATTTACCTGCTCAAATTAAAGGAATAGTACACCCAAAACATGATTAGCCTTCATTTTCTACTCACCCCCATGCTGAACAACACTCTGGAGTACTTTTTGATATCTCAAATGCATCTGGAGATCTGGGAGGCTTCTTGCTGTCTGCTGACATTCAAATAATGGAGGTCTATGGCGCCCGAGGCAGAAAGGTCCATAAAAGTCCACAAAAAACGTGTCAATATTCCTCCATACTGCTCGTCCAATGTATTCCAAGTGTCCTGAGTGGGTAGCATCCAGAATTTACTTGAAACAAAGTCATTTAGAATATTTTTAGAGCATAAACAGTAGTGTATAGGATTTCCTAAAAGCGCGTTCTCAAGTCTACGGAAACCGCGGCAGACCAAACCAGATGAAAGTGCGCATTCAGCGTCTGCTCTGCCAATAATGCAAGCGTAGAAGAAGAAATGTGCTGTTTACCTGTGCAAAGAAAGAAACAACGAAAGAAAAATGTCTGAGGACTTCAGTGTTGAGGAAGAGCATGAGTTCTTTGCCGAGCTGAATGCGCACTTTCATCTGGTTTGGTCTGCCGCGGCTTCCGTAGACTCATGTGCGCGCTTTCAGGAAATCCTATACACTACTGTTTATGCTCTAAAAACATTCTAAATGACTTCGTTTCGAGTAAATTCTGGACGCTACCCACTCAGGACACTTGGAATACATTGGACGAGCAGTATGGAGGAATGTTGACACGTTTTTTGTGGACTTTTATGGACCTTTCTGCCTCGGGCACCATAGACCTCCATTATTTGA
Organism: Cyprinodon tularosa; assembly: GCF_016077235.1. Classification (NCBI taxonomy): domain Eukaryota; kingdom Metazoa; phylum Chordata; class Actinopteri; order Cyprinodontiformes; family Cyprinodontidae; genus Cyprinodon; species Cyprinodon tularosa. Next base: position 149,867 of record NW_024039722.1, on the reverse strand, counting down.
ATGTCAGCAGACAGCAAGAAGCCTCCCAGATCTCCAGATGCATTTGAGATATCAAAAAAGTACTCCAGAGTGTTGTTCAGCATGGGGGTGAGTAGAAAATGAAGGCTAATCATGTTTTGGGTGTACTATTCCTTTAAGGGTAAATACCCTTAATTTAAGACATTTTTACTCATTTTGAGATAATTTTTGCAGTGTAGCCTTCATTTAACTTCCCTGAATTTAACAGAGATATATATTTGATTCTAAGCAGCAGAGCTTCAACATTCGAACTTAATTAAAAAACTTCAAATCTTTCCTTTTGGTAAATAATCTCTTTAAGGCAACTGAAAGCTTAATAAAGCCTCAACAGATGCTACTTCTAGAGGTTTTTCAGGTCAAGGCGTTTCTTTTGGGTCTGAAAAGGAATCATTTAGTGCAGAACAAAATAAATATAGATTTTAAAAATCTATATTTTTCTTTCCTGATTTATATATAATACGTTTTTGTCTAAAAATCCTAGTCAAATATTTTAAGCTTTTATGGTTTACAGAGAATAAGCCAAGAGAATTTAGTGTCTTAGACAATGAATAAAAAAGCCTTAATCTGCTAATTATCTCCAAACATCTGCAGGACTGATGTTCACAAGCAGAGGAAGAGGCAGAAGGACATTGCTGAAAAAGTTTGTTGTTAAAAAGTTCTGTAGATCTAAGATTGGTCCAGAGAAAACAGATGAAAAATGGCCTCTAGGCTAATTCTGGTGCATTTGCAGCCATGCTAATTAATTCACTTTATTTATAGGGCGCCAATTCACAACATGTAATTTAAAGGCACTTTCCAGTTCACCAGATCATCTAGTCAGATTGATTCAAAGTTTTCTATCTAAAGAAAACAAGCTGATTGCATCGAGTCACTGATTCAAAGGCAATCCCTCACACTAACTATGCTTGTAGCGACAGTGGAGAGGAAAAACTCAGTTTTAACAGGAAGAAACCTCCAGCAGAACCAGGCTCAGTGTGAGCGGCCATCTGCTGAGGCCCACTGGGGTTCAAGGAGACAGAAGCAGACATAGAAAAAGAAGCATAGATACAAAAGGCAACTGTCAACCAGCTCAACAAGCGGCCCCGTCCAGGAAACACGTCAGAGGATGAAAGGGCTGGTTATACGCTCGCAGCGCGTGTCCCAGGGAGCTTGTCGCAGGTATGATGCAGACATTTTTGATTCATGCTCAATTTTGAAGTGTGGTCTGGGCTATGTCATTCCGTGCCACTAAACTGTTTATCTTTAATAGATTTGAATAAAAAAAAATTGTAACTCGGACTTCTGTGTGCTATTTACCTTTAAAGTTTTCATCAAAGTGAGTTGAAATTGATGAGAATGTAGAAATCATAAGAGGTGATGAAGATGAGGAGGACCAAACAAAGGAAGAAGCTGCTGCAAGGAGGTGCTAACCATTTAGAGAGCTAAGCTATATAGAGCTCCAGGCCATTTCTCATCAGTGTAATTGTGCGTTCTCATGTCCTCGTGAAACATCATCAGCCTCAGCCCTAGTGCTGTTCAAATTCACAAGAACAGCAAACCGAGAACGGGCAAAGTCCCCGGATGTTGTTCTCTCCCCTCCCTCTTTACCCAGCATGCTTCAGAGCAGACTTGTCCGTTCTCCAGACTGACAGCTTTCCCAGCATGCACTGCGGCAGCAGCAGCTTCCAGGTAAGCGCTCACAGAGCTCAGAGTTTTAAGCCTAAAGTTCTCTTTTCTGTTGCCGTTGTTTTATAAAAGGACGTATTAAGGTAATTGGAGGCGAGAATATTATACTTTACACGATATAGGCCATTTACTAATTTATTCCATAATTTGTAAAGAGTTCCGAAGTTGAGAGGACCATGGCAACCAGCAGACCCCCTAGGCTAACCGCAGCCAGTCTCGGACCTGCAGCAGCCAGGGCTAACATTAGCACATCTGCAGCAGCCAGGGCTAACGATAGCACGTCTGCAGCAGCCAGGGCTAACGTTAGCCCGTCTGTAGCAGCCAGGGCAAATGTTAGCATGTCTGAAGCAGCCAAACAAGCCTGACCAGAACCCCATGGAGGATCTAAGGAGTCCACGCTGCAAAAACGATCTAGAAATAATAAAAATGTCTTAAATTATGAGTATTTTCCCTTCATTTGAGTAGGTAAAATAGATTATTTGACAATGGAATGACTACATTTACTCTTAAAATAAGATAATTAGATCAAATGCACTTAAAGTGAGACAATGCAATTGTTTTTTTTCCTGATTTTAAATGTAAATTATCGTGTTCCATTGGCAAAATGTCTCACTTACCTCCTCAATTCAAGAACAAAATGCACTTATTTTAAGTAAAAATGACTTATCTAGGTTTCAATTTTTGTCACTGCAAAGGAAGATGAGTAACACCAGAACCAACGAGCCAGATGACCTCAGCAGAACCACAAGCTTTTCTCCACCACAGCACAGCGCATTGATGCAAAGGTTCATGCAAAAGGAGCTCGGACCAATTTCTGATGCATAAATAACATCCTTTGTCTATCTGTCCTCCATTATGGCGTCTGCAGGCAAAGCCGATCTGCTTCTGCATTACAAACCCTGCTCCCATTGGATGCCCTTCCTTTCAGATTTTACCCCGCTCCTTCCTCTACCCACATGGAAGTTACAAGACTTTTCCTAAAATGTAGGGATGCACGATATTGGGATTTTGGCCGATATCCGATATGCCGATATTTTAAAACTCATGTAGCCGATAACCGATATCGAAACTGATGTTAAAGCTGGACAAAAATAAGTACACTGCATGAAAAGTGGGATTTTCGTCAATATGCGGCACTGTAGATTGTCGTGGAACTTCAGGTTAGCGGCAGTTTACGACAATTTGCAGGCTTCGCCGAAAACTCCCGTAAATTGTCAGAAATTGACGTGGACTCTCTTAGGCAGTGTTCCCCCCATGCCTCCCCCCCATGGAATTCTAGGGGAGGCTTTAACATGTAATTCAATTCAATTCAATTCAGTTTATTTATATAGCGCCAAATTCACAACACATGTCATCTCAAGGCACTTTACAGTTCAACCAGATCATACAGTCAAATTGATACAAAGTTTTCTATCTAAGGAAAACCAGTTGATTGCATTGACTCATTGACTCAAATACAATCCCCCACAATAAGCATGCTTGTAGCGACAGTGGAGAGGAAAAACTCCCTTTTAACAGGAAGAAACCTCCAGCAGAACCAGGCTCAGTGTGAGCGGCCATCTGCTGAGGCCCACTGGGGTTCAAGGAGACAGAAGCAGAGATACAAAAAGCAGCTGTAAAAGGCGGCCCCGTCCAGGAAACACACAGCCAGGCAGACGAGCTCCAAGGCAGCTCCCATGCCAGAGGACGAAGAGAGCACATCCACTCAGTCACGGTCAGAGAAACAGGACCACACTGGAAAACAGGCCGATCTCCAACATCTATAAACAAGGGTGTTGATAGAAGCAGCACAGCTGATGTTTCTTTCCAGGATGACGTCACAGCCAAACAGGAACAGACGAGGCAAAGCTACTCTGAGGAAAAGAAGAGAGAGCAGAAGGTTAGAGATTGAACTAACAGATTCTGCAGAATAGGAGAACAGAGAGAGAATGAAGCAGAATGATGAAATGGGGGTCCCTATGTCCTCCAAAAGTCTAAGCCTATAGCAGCATAACTATAGAGATAGCTCAGGATCATGTAAATGAACATGCTGTGAGCTATACAAATGCAAACCAGGGTTGCAGGGGGGGTTTTACCCCAAGTGACATCTTTCTGGGTAAGAAATTCTCTGATACAAAGAGATCAGGCTTAGTATAGCCTCTTACATTTTAGCTTGAATTGATTTATTTAATTAAAATATAGAGACCAAAACAGATCTTTAGCTGACAGAGCAATACATTTAGAGCAGTTATTATAAAAAAAAAATTGCATTTAAGATAAAAAATAAAATGTTGTCTGTCAATATGCTCAATTCACAATTACTTAAGTGGAAAAGTTTCAAGAAATGAGTCTGAGATGATTTACTTTATAACATGGCGCATTATCCTGTTGGAAGTAGCCATGAGAAGATTGGTACACTGTGGTCATAAGGTCCGGCCAGGTCAAGATCCGCAATTGCAATCGCACCAAACAGGAAAAAGAACATCGACAAATTCCGGTTCGTCAAATTAAAATATAGCAGCAACAGATCGGTGACTAGAAATTATAGCACAATTCTTATATATATATATATATATATATATATATATATATATATATATATATATATATATATATATATATATATAAAAAAACTAACACCGTTTATTTAAATGATTGGATCCAAACTATTGGTTATTCACCAACGAGGACGCAGATTTCTCATCTCCATCAAAATATTTATTTTATACCGAGGGACTTAAACTTTAATCAAATCCATTCAAAAGAAACTTCTTATTACAGGAATGAAAAGAGATGCTGAGTTTGGGAGTAGAGAACAAGTTCATTAAAAAAAAAGCAGTTTTGAATTATCCTTATCCCCGTTACAAAAATCTACATATATATTTGGGCAGAAACTGAACATATGCTGGATGATGGTGGGATTTTTTTAATATGTCATATTAAATTAAGCGCTCACAGGGTTCATACAGGAATGAGTGACTCTAATTTAATGCTATTTTAATGCTATTTGAAATGATTTTAATGCCATCATCAAGAACCATGTACACAAGTTATTAGTGTACATGAAATATGAAGGAGCTGCAAGCAGAGTTCCATGACTCCTGTATGTATGTAAACACACACACACACATATATACGTATATATATATCCTTTAGCTTTTTCTCCGCCTGAAGCGATATAATATATCTGACGAAATTGTTTTATAAGCATTTTTTATTAAAGAATTATAAATACTTCGATAAACATATTTAAATAATTTTAGTGCCAATTAAGGCCTTGATTAAAAAAAAAAAAAGAATGATTTTTAAATTATTTTTATTGATCCGCGGACACCCTGGTTTATCTCGCGCATGCTCCCTACGATCTCCAAGAAACTCAGAACGGCGGTGTGCAGCCACAGTGGAGGATGTATGCTTTGCTTTGTGCAGCGGTCTGGAGCTTCTGGATTTCGGGGTAAAACTCCTCTTGGACGCGATGGCGACTCTGCATCGAACAAGACGAACTCAAAGAAGAGATGCTAGCGGTAAATACATGTTCGATTACTGCCTGCTAAGCTAATAGCAGCCTAGCCTAAGCTACCGGCTAATAGCGGCTAATAGTAGCCTTGCTAGAACAAGCTTTATTAAAGTGTATTTTTTGTGATTTACAGGAAGCAGTACGCCGTCTTCACAACTCGGAGACTAATTGCAGGCGCTATGAACCGGAGCAAGGGTAAGATTTAAAGAATATGCTTTCATTCTGCGGTAAAAGGCAATGGATACGGATGGATACCGATCATAGCTTTTACATTTTGTTTTCACAGACCTCCCATCTCGGCAAGTCCAGATTTGCACGATGTTGATAAAGACGACATTGTGTGTAAGTGACTTGTTTTAATGTTTTCTCCTTCCTTGTTACTGTGACTTGCGTTTGATTTTTTATTCATATCACTCTCATTTAATTGTTTTCCAGCTGCCTGTAAGACGTATTTTCAGACGGTACGCAGGAGCTTCAGATATACGCAGCCAGCCACACGCTGCGTGCGGAGGCTATCTGCTCGGAGTCGGGCCAGAAGAAAGAGGGTAAGACTTTATTTGGTGACTATTTTTCAGGTGCATTGATAGATGTGTTGTGTCCATACGCAGTGCACTGATTCATTGTTTTTTTTTCAGCTGCTGAAAGCGAGGCAGAGTGTGCTAGCAGATGAGGAAGTGGAACTCTGGAAGTCCGCCTTCCTCGGCGGTATCTCTGGATGGATTGTACGGTCGCCGCCATTTCGTAGGCCAGATCTCACTGAACTCTGTGTTAAGCTGCAGTCTCGGTTAGAAGCGATGCCGAAGTACAGGGCCACGCACAGTAGGCGTCTGCACATCGGACCTGCCTCGGAGGGAATGCTGCCTGTTACCTCCAACCCAGAGGAAGCAAACGGAGCGTTCACGGAGTTTTAATTTTTAGAAACGCATGTGTTTGGATACGCGTTGTATATAGTTGTGTTTCAATAAAGCTCTTTCTTTGCATAAACAGCTTCCTGGCAAATCTTCATTTCCTGTATAAATTCATTCATGTCCTTGATGGTAGCATAATAATTGTGTAGTAGTGTAGGATAACATAAATACACACCATATGAATGAATAAATATATGAATGAATAAATATATGAATGAATAAATATATATATATATGAATAAATATATATATATGTAAATTTATATGTAAATATATATATATGCCAACCAATCACGAGCGACTTTACTTGTTTAAAAAGAAGTGGTTCCGTCCAATACTCAGAAAGAAAATTAAAGCCTGGTGTGGCCACGTGTGGTTTTGCTGCCAATCACGAGCGACTTCATTTGTTTGAGAATAGTGGTTTCAGCCAATACTGAGAAGGTTATTCAAGCCAGACCTGGCCAGCCGCGCGGGTTTGCTGCATTCATATGCTAATTAGGGCCATTAGTACAGCTGATCGCTCTCCACATACGTCACGGTACGTTTCCGACAATTTGTGGCACGACAAACGCGGACAAGCACGGGTTGCAAATTGTCGGAAACTGACGAAAATCAGGCAGATCTGCGGGAGTTTACGGGGACGAAAATCTCACTTTTCATGCAGTGTAGTCAATGAAAATAGAGTTTTGTTATCCATTTCTGACACTTTGAAAAATAATATACTCAAATATATTTTCATATGCTGATATCAAATAGATTTTTAAAAACGCGGTATCGATCTATTTTACTTTCAAAATCTGGTGAAATTTCATCGTTCTGTTAGAAACTCTCGTGATATTTTGCAAATTCTTCTGAGATTTTGTTAGTAAAATAGATCGATACCGCGTCAATATATCAACATATAAAAATATGGCAACATTTGGTGAATTTTCGGGGGATTTCGTAGCATAACGATGACATATAGCAATATTTCATTAGAAAAAGAGATTAATATGGTGTTTTTAAATGGCAATATATCAGCATATGAAGATATTTGGATATTTTAATGTATCAATTTTTTTCCCTCGTCTTTAGAAGTTTTTAAGTCTGTAAAAAAAGAAGTTTTTGAGGAAGAAGAAGAAGTAGTATTTATTTTTTATTTTTTTAGACTCTTTTTTAGAAACTCAGAAGCTGATCAAATATCGGGTTAAATATCAGTGGGGGGTGGGCGATGTCCGATATTCAGTTTTAAGGCCGATACCGATAGGGGGCCGATTATATCGTGCATCCCTACTAAAATGTATTCAGATAAAAGTTAAATACACCACTTCAGCTCAGAGAGACAAAGCCTTCATTCCTCTGATTTACAGGATGCATTGATGCATAAATCTCAGTTTATCTCAGGGTTGAAATGACCCAAAAAGGCTCCACCTTCTTCACACGCAGTCACCAACCTTTGCTTAGATGTCCCTTCACATGCTGCACAAAGTTTTTACTATCCTCCAGTTCCAGAGGTGTCAAGTAAAGTTCTAATACTTTGTTTTACTGATGTAGAAATGTCATGTTGTTTCATTTAAGGTCATTTTTATTAGGGCCTGTTACTATTTAAAGAAACTCAAAAACCATCAAAATAATTTGTTTTATCCAGAAAATCACATACCAAAATAAATAGTTTTTCAAGATGATGCAAAGTTAAATTTGAAAATGTTACCATTAGTTATGACACTAAGAAAATGAAGTCTAAGGTAGTTATCATCCAGAATTGTAGAAAATTGTTCCTTTAATAGAGTAGAGCAGCAAAGCTTCTGTCCTTAACATTTTCTCCTGCGTTACTTTTACTTTTATACTTGAAATAGTTTTAAAACTTGTACTTTTACTGGAGTTAAAAGCTTAAGTCGATTCTCTTAACTGCTACAAAATTGTTTTTAAACAGAAGGATGTATCCTCCCTCTGGAGTAGCTAATAAACATGAAAACTTTTGACACCTATGTCCACACTGGAAAAACGATCTAGAAATAAGTAAAAATGTCTTAATTTAAGTGTATTTTACGGAAGAGGATTAGGGCCACTGAAAAAAAAAAAAAGAAAGTTAACTGGTTTTTAAATTTTATTTCATTTTAACTTGGGAAGAAAGTCAGAATTCTGACTTTTTTCTCGGGATTCTGACTGAATTCTGACAATAAAAAAGTCAGAATTCTGAGGAAAAAGTCAGAATTCTGAGATTAAAGTCAGAATCCTGAGATTGAAGTCAGAATTCTGAGAAAAAAGTCAGAATTCTGAGATTAAAGTCAGAATTCTGAGGAAAAAGTCAGAATTCTGAGATTAAAGTCAGAATTCTGAGGAAAAAGTCAGAATTCTGAGATTAAAGTCAGAATTCTGAGGAAAAAGTCAGAATTCTGAGATTGAAGTCAGAATTCTGAGAAAAAAAGTCAGAATTCTGAGATTGAAGTCAGAATTCTGAGGAAAAAGTCAGAATTCTGAAGAAAAAGTCAGAATTCTGAGGAAAAAGTCAGAATTCTGAGATTAAAGTCAGAATTCTGAGGAAAAAGTCAGAATTCTGATTAAAGTCAGAATCCTGAGATTGAAGTCAGAATTCTGAGAAAAAAGTCAGAATTCTGAGATTAAAGTCAGAATTCTGAGGAAAAAGTCAGAATTCTGAGGAAAAAGTCAGAATTCTGAGATTAAAGTCAGAATTCTGAGGAAAAAGTCAGAATTCTGAAGAAAAAGTCAGAATTCTGAGGAAAAAGTCAGAATTCTGAGATTAAAGTCAGAATTCTGAGGAAAAAGTCAAAATTCTGAGATTAAAGTCAGAATTCTGAGGAAAAAGTCAGAATTCTGAAGAAAAAGTCAGAATTCTGAGGAAAAAGTCAGAATTCTGAAGAAAAAGTCAGAATTCTGAGGAAAAAGTCAGAATTCTGAGATTAAAGTCAGAATTCTGAGATTAAAGTCAGAATCCTGAGATTAAAGTCAGAATTCTGAGGAAAAAGTCAGAATTCTGAAGAAAAAGTCAGAATTCTGAGATTAAAGTCAGAATTCTGAGAAAAAAGTCAGAATTCTGAGATTAAAGTCAGAATTCTGAGATTAAAGTCAGAATTCTGAGAAAAAAGTCAGAATTCTGAGATTAAAGTCAGAATTCTGACTTTTTTCCCATGTTAAACTGAAATAAAATTTAAAAATCAGTTAACTTTTTTTTTTTTCAGTGGCCCTAATCCTCTTCCGTAGTATTTACCCTTAATTTGAGTAGTTAAATGAGATAGTTTGCCAATGGAATCAGCATTTTTACTCTTAAAATAACATAATTAGATGATATACACTTAAAATAGAAAAATGAAATTGTGTTTTCTTATTTTAAGTGTAAATTGTCTTGTTCCGTTGGCAAAATGTCTCTTTTACATCCTCAATCCAAAAAAAAAAGCACTTATTTTAAGAAAAAATGACTTTTCTAGATGTTGATTATTTCCAGTGCAGATCCAAGCAGGCTCGGCCTCCTTCTTCCAAACTCCTTTAAAGACTGTGGGGCTGCTGGAGACAGAGATGGAGATTTAAGGAAGATTTGCCCACAAATCTGTATCACTGAATATGTGTTGTATTTTGGGGAAGTTTCAGTTTGTTTCATCTGGAGGAAAAGGCTTCAGTCTTTTTTAATCGTCAGATGAATCTTTGAAAAACCTCCTAACTTCTGCTGTTTCATGGGAAAAAGTAAGCAGTTGTTCTGCAGCTTTTGCTTGTTTCTTTTTGAGACGTTTCCTGAAGGCAAACGACCAGAAATCAGGATCCAAAGTTTGCTGCTGTTCTGTAAAACTTCTTTGCTCCTGATGGCTCACCTTCAGGGTTTCTCCCGTCATTCATAAAGGAACTTCATGCTGGAATCCTTCCCTCAAAGAAAATGAAATGAGTCATTAAAACCTGCAGATAAATGTGTACTTTTCCACATATTTATCTTGGAAATACATACAGCATGTATACGTTAAAAAGTTTCAGACTATTTGCTTTCATCATCCCTGGATATGAGTTAACTGTCCTCTGAAGCTCTGAGGATAATTTTTCACATTCTGAACATTCCCATCCTAAACGCATGCCTGTCTGTGGGATATTCCTGTAAGGCTTTTTGGTGTCTGTGTTTCTCCTGTTGAAGGGGGGGGGGGGGGGGGGGTCATTGCTGACTGGGTGCTGAGAGAGCTGCACAGAGGGAGCCTGCACAGATGACCATAATCAGACCATTGGTGGGACGTGATGACACATTAGGAACCGCTGATTGACTCCCAATCAATCCCCTCCGCCGGGTTTCGTGAGATGCTTTGGTTCACCTGGGAGTGCTGGTTGGAAAAACAGGGCGTGCGGAGTCAGAGCCAGGCGTTGGTTGGACGTCAGAGGCCGAGGCCGGTGGACCCCGCCCAGACGTTCCTCTCACAGACTCCTATTGTTTGGCCCCTGAGCTGGAGAATTCCTGGCGAGTCGAGGAGATTCCTCACTGTGTAATGAGCTATTATGTTAGCGCTCGCTTTATTCTATAGACTAATGAGTTCTGCCAGAAGCTCCTGTCTCAGGGGAATTATCTGCTCAGAGCTGCATGACAGAGAGGGAACCATTGTGTTAGGAACCTGTAGTGGGTGCAGGTAGAGAGAGGCTGCATGAAGCTGCAGGTTTCAGAGGGAAACGGCAAGAAATATACTCATTTATGGAGAGAGATGTGTTCCAGTATTATTGGAAGCATTGCAAAAAAGACAATTAGCTTTCAAACTGGAAATTTTAAGGAGTAAAGTTTCTGAATCCAAACATTGTTTTAGAATAAACTTTAATTTGTATGCAAAACTTCAACCAGTGTATTTCCGGTTTGATTTTTTTTCCAATTATTTAGTTTCTTTCAAAGCTTCTCATATTTTATTTCATTTTCCAAGTTTTCTGTTTTTTTAAATTCTTATTTTTTTATTTTAGTCTTTTGTGGTGTTAGACTGAGTAAAAAAAAAAGGTCAGTTTTACGTATTTCACCCTCCACACGTCTGGTTGGTCTGTGTACGTGTCAGGATTTGGTTATGGAGTTTAGACCCAAAAGCAGAGGCAGGAAGGCAGAGGGGAATTTCTTTAGATTTAATCAAAAAAGGGAAACTGAAAACAAAGGCGGGTTATCCAAAAATCCAATAATGAAAACGAAGTCCAAACAAGCATCAAATCAGAAGTCCAAAAATCCAAAAGAATCAAACATTAAAACTAGTCAAAATGAACCAGAAACCATGGAGACATCGGGGGAATCACTGTCACAACGAGGAAGACTCAGGAAGATGGAGTTGGAGGAAGTTTGACAAAGTTTGGCAGTGTTTGACGAGGACCCAGCAAAGGGGAACTGAAGAGAGAGGGCTTTTAAAGGAGACTGAGACAAAGAGGGGGCTAATGAGGAAACTGGGAGCAGGTGTGCACAGAGCAAGAGAGGGAAAGAGCTAGGGAAGAAGGAGAACACAAGAGGGCAGCAGAGAGCAACAAATAGAATCCTGGAAGACTGGAAATAACAACAAAATGATAATCAAATAACTAGGACTATAAAACATGGAGAAAAGGAAACTAAACAATAGAAAACAAGGAGTAAAGTAAGACTGAATACTCAAAAGAAAAACATAACAGAAACAGAAACCTGACAGTACGAGCCAATAGAAATGTTGTTGCTAACGTCCACATAAAGCAGAATATTTTCTATTGGTCAAAACATACAGAAATACGCTGGACAGACCTGTGAAATGGGATTTTAAAAAAATGCAGATTGTAGAATTTCAAAACAATAAATAGAAAAGATGAAATCCGAAAAATATGGAAAATAAAATTTCAAAAAAATAAAAAATAAAATAAGTCTCAAAAATATTATAAATGCAAAATACAATCTGAGAAAAAGAATCTAAAAAGAAATTCAATTGGAAAAATTAGCAAACTATATCTATAGGTTCAACCTTGGTTCTTGATTGAGAGGAATTTAATATTTCCTTTCCTCAAACATTTTCTTTGCTTTTGAGGTTTTATCTTCAGCTCATATAAAAATAAACGGTTTGAAATCAGGGCCTCCTCAGGACTCATTTAGCACCAGAATATTTTGTTTTATAGAGGAGTTCACCAGTTTGACCTCCAGGCCGTCTGTACCTTTGGCTGCAGGATCGTTTGCTCTGGCCTGTCGTGCTCTTCAGCTACTGTGAAGATCTTGTACTAATTTTTTTTGTTTTTGGAGCTTCCCATTAGAGACAAACATCTCTACTTTGGCCCCCAGCCATGGCTCCCTCTGCCCTGCATAGTTTCTGTACTTCAGTAAAACCAAATGCAAACTCTGAGGACCAAGAGAACCAAAGATCTTAGCAAGAACCAATAAACACCAAGGTTCCAAAAATAATAGTTTCAATATTTCTACAATTTAATTATTTAAAGAACTTTTAATTAGATGGTAGAGAAAATGTTGCAGTGATCTGGGTTAACTCTGCCTAACAGCGTTGACCGTTCCCCACCTGTTTCTATTTGCTGCCTGTCCCCTTGCTGACAATTAAGTCCTACTCATCACTGCAAATCAAGGTACCGTGTTTCTATTTGTTTACTACCAATACAGTAAGACCATCTTAGTTTAATTTGGTAGTATCCATTAGTGTTGCACCGCTACTGATACCAGTAGCCCTTCTGTTGTACTTCTGAGTAACAAAAGCTCTTAAAATATGGATGTGGAGTAATTAGCTAAGTGGCATTTAGCTGTTGCAAATCTGCAACATCTGCCTGGAGAGGGATAATGTAAATATCCGGCTAAACATTTACTAGCGTTCAGCTGATGCTAACCCTCTAAATGACTATGGCGTTTTCCTGTTACCTGGTCTGGTTGATAAAGGTAAACTCTGAGCTCTGGGAGCTTACTGGCTCTGTTGTTTGGCCTCTGTGTTCAACTAAAAATTAGTGTTGCACTGATACCGATACCAGTATCAGACGGGTCTCCCGATCTAGCTCTAAAATGGTGGTATCGGTATCGGTTTGTCACCCATTCCAGGTAGGCAATAAAAAGTTCTAATAGATTCACTTCAGTCTTTTTCACAAAGGTAGGCAGCATCTTGATAAAATCATGATGGCAATTATTTTACATCCAAATAGTATGCTGTTCTTCATATATACACAAACATCAATTTCAACCAGATGGTATCAGCCAATACTGCACAGCCAGGTGTCGGTATCAGGGCTAAAAAATGGCATCAGCTCAACAATAGTATCCATGTTAACTTGAAATAGTTCCTGTTCCCATAATCTAAGGTTTGGTGAATTCAGAGCTCAGCCGACGATGGTTCTGGATGGTTTTCTGTCAATGTTGTTATACTTCTAGGTTTCCACTGTACAAAGCAGAGAGAAACAGCTGACTGGCGTAGAATGCTGCCTGACAGGGAGGTACGTCTGCATTTAACAGGAATGTTGGATGGGGTGTTGCAGTTTGCTGGTGAAGATTCTCAGTCATCCAGGTCACAGTCATTCCAAAAATGTTCAAAATAAATCCACTGGACTTTGTTTCTGTTACAAATATTTTATTTATACTCCATTTGTGTTTCCTGGGTTGTGTACTAATGAACTATTATGATGTATAAAGTGTGATTTATCGTTTATTAACTCTTGCTAAAGATCGTTCCAGATAAAGGTCATGCAATGGACGGGTTGTGAAAGAGGCCTGCACATCCTCTATCACATGTGTTCTTGGAACAATTCAATTGTAAAACAACCATATGCTTTGTTTTAACCTATGTGCTGTGGTTTAAAGTAAGATAATTGTGTTTCCCTTTCCCTTAGTTAAACCTCAGCTTGTGTAATTAGGGACATCCCCTGACTTCAATAAATAATGAGGAGAAAGCTGAAGACTGGCAGAGTGGGTTGGAGATTTGTAAACTCTGCAGTCTCTTCCTACTCTCCTCGTGAGTAAAACTAAATTAATTGTCTCTGTGCCTTCTTTCTTTCCCTGTATGGATGTATGATGTTTTAGGTGCTTAGACCTGACAGTTTGGAAGTTTGAAGACGTTTCGTTTCCCATCCAGGAAGATTTTTCAATTCAAAATGTCAGAAATAGCGTTGAGTTCAATGCTTTATAGAGTGGACCAAAAACTCTTGTTTTCTAAGCCAAAACAAAATTGTTTGAAATTTTGAACATTTGAGCGAACTTTCCGAGGGGAAATTAGGGCGTACCAGAGCCACACATCCCAAAAACAGGGTGTATAATTTGCCGTTTTTTAGTACAATGCATGCCCATACAGTTGGAACTGTAACTATACAGTCATATGTTTACCTCACTATTTTTCATCACAATGTTTTTATCACTGCGGCTTACCTGCACTTTAAAAAATAAAAACATATTATAGAGCTGTACTTAACTTTTTGTTTACACCTTGGCGTACAAAATGACAAAATAAAATTCTTCTAAGTCTAACTCCATATGCATTGCTGGCTAAAAGCCTGGTGTGTACCACACTCAACATGGACCAGAGGAAACCAAGAAAAGAATCTCAGAATTAGAAAGAAAATTATAGACCAGCATGTTAAAGACAAACGCTATCAGACCATCACCAAGCAGCTTGATGTTCACCTGACCACAGCTGCACAGATTATCCAGAAATGTAGGATCCAGCGGAAGGGGGTTAGGATGATTCTAAGGGCCCTTGACTGAGGAGGGGCCCAAAAGAAGAAGAAAAGATTTGTCCCCCTATATTTTTCAAATATAAAAAGAAAATCCAGCAGTAAAATCATTAATGTTCATGTTCTCCCTCATTTTTCAGTCGTACTGGGGCTTAAATGCTACACACACGATTTGACGCAGTGATAACGAAAGAAATAAATGAACAAGAAAATGTGTAAATAAGCAGCAGTCAGGTAAAAATGTCCGCAGCTGAAAATGCAGCCCCCCCAAAGTCTGGGTTTAAAAAAGGAACAGAAAGGAAGGGGAAAGAGGAGAGAGGGAGAAGGCGTCCGATGCCGTGACCCAGATTTGACCCCCTCTACTTTTTTCAGAAAGTTTTGTTACTTGAATAGTTCAAATTAACGATACATTATTAACCGGTTGAGTAAAATAAGATAGCTATCTGCTGGATACATCTACTTAGTAATTCTTCCTCAATGTCGGAGGGGAATCACATCATTAATGATGCTGACCAGCTGGGTGCGTCTGAAACGGAGCATGATAGCTAGATTTTTATTATTATTTTGTTGTTTCATTATTAGCGTTGCGCCGTTGCCATGTTTTGGCCCCGATACCTGGCCGTGCATTATTGCATACCGATATCATCTGTTTTAAATTGATGTGTGTATAAATGAAGAACTGCAGACTACTTGGATGTAAAATAATTGCCATCATGGCTTTGTCAAGCTGCTGCCTACCTTTGTGAAGCAGGAAAAAGACTAAAACAAAGAGAATCCAGTAGAATAACGACCAACCTTTATTGGTTATTCATATACAGGTTTCAGATATTACCGGCTAACAATGGAACCAAACGACCCACTCATCGGTTTCCATTTGCATGTTTCCAAGCAATACAAGGCCTTGTCTATATAAAGACTCAAACTCACTGCGGATCCAGACATTTGAATTGAGAAAGCTTCCTGGAGAGGTGGAGAAACGTCTTTGAATCTTGGAAACCAAGTCCAGTGGATTGTTTTTTAAACTTTTAAGGAATGACTATGACCTGGATGACTGAGAATCTTCATCAGCAATCCAGTAGAACCTTTTATTGCCTACCTGGAATGGGTGACAATAGTTGAATAAACTTTTGGCTCTCAAAATGGTATCGGTGAACTACTTGTTGGTACTCGCTGATTAGCCTCGTGAGACCATCCTGATCTCGCGAGCTTTCAAGGTTTCACTCGCTAATCAGTCTAGAGACTCTCTGTTAAAGAAAATTTGGAGCCGTTCACCAAAGGAACGTCCAATCAGCGTTGGCTTTGAGGCGGGTTGAGGTGTGACGCAACAAGAAGCGCTACAGTTCAGTCTAAAGAACATGGCGGCTTCAGCCGATGAAACTAGCGTTAGCGTGGCTATTGAGCAAGTTTTATCGGAATTACAGAGTATTTCTTCACTGAAAGAAGAGCAAAACACTGCTCTGGAGGCTTTTCTCAGAGGAAAAGATGTTTTTGCTCTTCTCCCGACTGGTTTCGGCAAGAGTTTGATCTATCAATTGTCTCCTCTTCGTCGTCGCTCTGTTAGTACGTCATATGCTTCGTTGATCTGATTGGTTTATTTGGCCCGTCTATCACCAACATAGGCCAATCAGCTAACCAGTATTTTCGCCCCTTCCTAAAATTACTTCAACCGAAGGTTTACTCGCTGATACCTATACCACCATTTTAGAGCTAGATCAGGGGAACTGTACGATACTGGTATCTGTATCGGTACAACACAAATTTTTAGTTTTCAAGAAAAAAAAAAAAAACAGGCTTAATCCAGCATTTAATGATCCTATAGTGTGTCTGTAAATAACACAGAGGCCAAACAACTGAGCCAGAAAGCTCCCAGAGCTCAGAGTTTACCTTTATCAACCAGACCAGGTAAAAAGGAAAACGCTATGGTCATTTAGAGGGTTAGCATCAGCTGAACGCTAGTAAATGTTTAGCCAGATATTTACATTATCCCTCTCCAGGCAGATGTTGCAGATTTGCAACAGCTAAATGCCACTTAGCTAATTACTCCACATCCATATTTTAAGAGCTTTTGTTACTCAGAAGTACAACAGAAGGACTTAGTTGTGCATTTGCAACAAACAGTTTCTCTCCAGCTCACCACATGGCACTGCTGACTCACTTTCAACATGGCTGAGTCCTTGGTGTCACTGAAACAGATTTTCTAAGCACCAATTTCATGTATCACTACCAATTTCCATTATTTTGAAATCAATGCTACATCAGATGAATCATGAATGTGTTTAGATATGACACATGCCGATTAGTAGATTTTATCTCCTCTGGGTTTTTCACCAGAGGCCTCTCGATTTCAATGTTGTGGATTTGCAACGTGTGCCCAAACAGGTACCAATGGATGCTACATGCTTTATCTTCTAGTTTGCCTATATTTTGAGCAACTGTTTAACAGAAACGGCCTTCTCAAGTGGTTTTAAGATGTCATTTTGTGAGATAATTTTTTTTTCGAATTTTGTTTTGTTAATTTTTTGTTTGTGACACTCAAATAAAGTTAACCTTCATATCAGATTCAGTCTCCAGTGTTAATTTACCACTCCACTGGTTTACTATGTCAATCATGCATTATATCAAACTAAATGTGTAGACACTGGGAGCTTCTTTTACTGCTAAAAACTGACCTAAAAATAAGTAAACATTTTTAAGTGTATTTGCCCTTAGTTTGAGCAGGTATATATATATATATATATATATATATATATATATATATATATATATATATATATATATATATATATATATATATATATATATATATATATATATGATTTTTCTTCTAAATAATGGTCAATATAAATTGAAATGGCCTCCAGTTGTTTATATTGTATCCTGGGCACCGGCAAAGTGTTGGTTAGCCTCCAGCAGCCTGTTTTAAAATCTTTGTTAATTTTAAAACAGTTATGTTAGATTTTTATAATCAGATTTGTAGTGGCACTCTGCGTCCCAAAAGTTCGTTGTACCACCTTTGCAGTTTGTCTAACAGCCAATATTTGAATCACCCGACTGAAACCAAGTCTTCTTTTATGATGTTTACTTGAAGAACTCAAAAAAGTACACTTACAGAAAAAAGTGAAAAGGCTCGGTACAAATCGGTCAAAAAATTGTGCTGCTTCCACCGTATCCAACTGCAATCTGAACTCAAACGTAAATACTAGAAAAATATTAATGTTACGCATTACGTAGTGGAAGCCAAATTACTTTTCACAATAAAAGTATCCTTTTGTATTAACTAAGTTATACATTCTAGAACATATACTCATCATGAATTTCTTAAAAGTAAATTAAGCATATTTATACATTTTTAATCTAAATTATTATTCTATATGAACTCCCCATTAACTGGCTCTTACATTACCCGGCCCCTAAGTGGTTAGGTTGGAAAACTAAGCAATTATAAACTTAAAACACCAAGAGCCAAATCTTCAAATAAAAGAATGTCCACATATCAACTTGTCTTCTTCATTAGTCCTCTGGCATAGCTTCCTGAAGCAGGCATAGCTTGTTCACAGGTCGCTCCAGTGTGCTGGTATTGGTCTTCAACTTTACTCTTCTCACTGTTCCACTTGAGTCTGGCAATGTTTCAACTACTCTTCCCATGACCCAGGAGTTGCGGGGGGAGGAACTGTCCACCAAAAGCACTACATCGCCTGCCATGAGGTTTCTTCTAGGCTTCAGCCATTTCTGTCGCTCCTGAAGAAGTGGAAGATACTCGCGTGTCCAACGAGCCCAGAATAAGTCTGCAAGATATTGGACTTGCTTCCACCCTCTTCTGGCATAGATGTCATCTTTGCTGAAGACACCTGGAGGCAGGTTTGGTTGGGCCTTCAGAAGTACCAAATGGTTCGGGGTTAAAGGCTCAATATCATTGGTATCGTCTGAAACACTTGTGAGCGGCCTACCATTGATTATACTCTCAACTTCACACATTACTGTATGTAGGCCGTCGTCGTTGACAGACTGATCTTTCAGTAGGGAATTGAGGATTCTTCGTGCAGTGCGAATTTGCCTCTCCCAAACCCCACCTTGATGAGAAGCAGCTGGGCTGATGAATATCCACTTTATCCCCTTTGGTTGTAGGACTCTCTCAATCCTTTCATTATCCAACTGTTGGATGGCTTCCCTTAGCTCTCGTTCAGCTGCCACAAAATTTGTGCCATTGTCTAACCTCATGGTGGTAACTTGACCTCTCCTACATACAAAACGGCGGATGGCGTTTATGCAGGAGTCCGTATCTAGGCTGTCAGCAATTTCAATGTGCACAGCTCGGAGAGTGAGACACGTGAACATTACCCCGTATCTCTTGACAGTACCCCGGCCCCGTTTAACCTCAAACGGGCCGAAGTAATCAACGCCACTGTTCGTGAAAGGAGGTTGGTCTGGAAGGAGGCGATCTTCAGGTAAGCTTGCCATCTTTTGCTCACCAACCTTGCCAGTCATCCGACGGCACACCACGCATTGACCAATGATCTTCCTGATCGCGGAATTGGCTTGTGGAATCCAATATTTCTTTCTTATTTGTGCCAACACATAATTGCGTCCACAGTGGCCTGTTCTTTGATGTACGTCTCTCAAGATTAAAGTAGCAACTTTGCTATGTTTAGAAAGAATCACTGGGTGTTTGGCACTTTCTGGCATAGCGGACTTGTTAAGTCTTCCACCTACTCTTAAGGTGTCATCTTGAAGGATCGGGTCAAGTTTATACAGCGCACTGTTGCGGCTGAGTTGGCTTCCATTTCTCAGGACCTTGATTTCTTCCTCAAAGTGTTGTCTTTGACTGAACTGTATTATTTCTGTTTCAGCAGCATCCAGATCATCCAAGGTGAGTACTGTCCTTTTAGTTTGTAGTTTCTTCATATGTTGTTCTAACTTTTTTCTTTGTTTTTCAGGGTCAAGTTCAGTCTGGCTGATTGTTCTTAATGCCTTTTTGCGTTCTTCTTTATGCTCCCTCAGAGCATCCTTTACCTTTACAATCCAAGCCACTGATCGTTTCAGTTTGTTCCAATCCGAGTGATAGGTAAGTAGCTGGTTCATTGGTGCCATACTTTCTTCAACTTTGACCATGTGAACAGCGACTGTATTCTTGACCTCCAGGTCATCTTCTAGGCTTTCCTTCTTTCGCACAGGCTGTTCTGGCCAATCCTTTTCATTCAGCAGGAAATCATGTCCACTTATCCACATTCCTCCTTCGACCAAGCTTTTTGCCTTCAGGCCTCTGCTGGCTTGATCTGCAGGATTCTCATTTGTTCCGACATACATTCATTGTGAGGGCTTGGTTGCTTCTCGGATCATTGAAACTCTGTTAGCAACAAACGTTTTGAAACGTGCAGTGTCACTGTCGATGTATCTAAGCACCGTAGTGCTGTCTGTCCAGAAGACAGATTGTTGCAGTAGTATTTGCAATTCTTCGTGCAACATCTTGTCGACCTTCACTGCGACAACTGCTGCGGTCAACTCAAGCCTAGGGATTGTGACTTTCTTCAGTGGGGACACTCTTGCTTTAACCATAAGGAAAGCACAGTGTTTCTCGCCATGTTCATTCTCCAGCAGTAGATAAGACACAGTGCCGTAGGCATATTCTGAGGCATCTGAAAAATGATGCAACTGCGCTGCAGTATTGCATCCGAAGTTGATGGGTTTCCAACATCTACTCACATGGAAGTTGGAGAGGTAGGTGACATCTTCAAGCCATCTGCTCCACTCTTCAGCATGTTTTCCATCAAGTTTTTCATCCCAGTCAAGATGTTCCTTACAGAGATCTTTCAATAAAAGTTTAGCAGGCAAAATAACCGGCGCCAGAAAGCCAAGAGGATCGTAGATTGAATTGACGATTGACAAGATACCTCTTCTGGTCACTGGCTTGTTTTGCAGCTCTATTTTGTACAGGAAGGCATCCGATTCTGTATCCCACTGTACACCAAGTGTTCTTTCCACTGGTAGAGTGTCGTGTCGTAAATTCAGGTCTCTGACTTCAGTGGCTCTGTGCTCTGCAGGGATTGACGTTAACACTTTTCTGCTGTTGCTCATCCATTTCGTTAAAGTGAACCCTCCACTGCTACACAAAATTTGAAGTTCCTTGACCAGTCTCACTGCATCGTTTTCTGTGGCTACACTTTTCAGGCAGTCGTCTACATAGAAACGGCGCAGGACTGTCTGAACTGCGTCTGGAGATACAGTGTCCCTGTGATCCTCCGCAGTTCTTCTCAGTGCATATGAGGCCACACTTGGAGAAGAAGTGGCTCCAAAAAGATGCACTGCCATTCGGAATTCCTCTAATGGCTCGTCTAATCTGCCGTTGGGCCACCAAAGAAAGCGGAGTAAGTCTGCATCATGTTCTGGCACATTAACTCGGTAGAACATTAACTCAATGTCTGCCATTATTGCTACAGGCTCCTCCCGGAATCTAAGAAGGACACCAACCAACGTATTGGTCAGATCGGGCCCCTGGAGCAACTCACTATTCAGACACCGATCCTGGTAGGAGGATGTGCAGTCAAATACCACCCGAAGCTTCTTCTTTTTCGGGTGATAGACTCCAGGGTGTGGTATATAGAACACCCTGTTGTCCTCTCGGGTCAGTTGGTTTGTAGGAACCCGAACTGCATAGCCCTTGGTAATGATTGCTTCCATGAAGTTCTTGTAATCTTCAAAGAACTCAGGACTCTTCCTGAACTTCCTTTCCAAAGACGCAATGCGTTGCTCTGCCACACTACGATTGTTAGGCATCTGGAGCTTCTCATTACGGAGTGGCAATCCTACGCAGTAATGCCCATTCTTAAAAACTGTTGTCTTTTCCACAGACCGCATAAAAGCTTTGTCTTCTTGAGACAGCTCTTCCTTGTCCTCATAATTGCGTTCTGGGAAGTCAGTGTTGTACTGTTGGATCAACAAGTTCTCTATCTCCACCAACGAGATTCTGTTCACGAATGAGTGAGATGTTTCATTCTCCACTTCATTTCTCCTTACAGGTCCACTCACAACCCAACCTATGGTCGTCTTGATGGCGTAAGGACCTCCATCCTGGCCGTTAATGATGCACCAGGGCTTCATCGCTTTTGAACAGTTTGCTCCGATAAGTAGGCCTACATCAGCTTTTAACTCTGGTAAGTTCACTTCACTTAGGTAAGGCCACTGTTGGATATCAGACTGCTTGGGTATGTTTCCGGCATGAACAGGTATGCTGCTGTGAGTAAACACCTTGGGCAACTCGACGTACATACTGTCCTCCAGCCCACACACTTGGAGCTCTGATATAACCAGACTATCCATGAGCTTCTGGTTTTCTGGTGCATCCTGACCCATGGTGCTGAGACGTATTTTGGTTGGTTTCCCTTGCACATTCAATTTCTTTTGCAGGTCTTCCGTACAGAATGTTGCCGTGCTTCCCGGGTCTAGAAAGGCGTATGTTTCTACATACTTTTCACTATTTTTCGACTTGACTTTCACCGGTACTATCCACAGCACGCAATCAGCTTCTCCGGCCCCTGTGAGGGCGCAAGACTCCTGTGTGATGGGAACCTCAGCAGCTAGCAACTCTTCACCAGTAACGCCATCATTCTTTCTTGGTGAGGCGGAACTGCTATCTTTTTCTTTGTGCAGAATATCAGGGTGCTTTAAACCACATTCTTTGCACTCCATTTTTCGTTTACAGGATTTACTGAGATGTCCAGGGATTAAGCAACCAAAACATAGACCCTTTGATTTCAGGAATTCCACTCGTTCTTGATGAGACTGGCCTTTGATCTTACTGCATGAAGCAAGAGCGTGTGACTGCTGACAGTACAGACAGGGTTTATCAAAGGCGTTCACCGCTTTTCCATTGCTAGCAGGCTTGACCCTGGCAGTTTTTTCTTGAGGCTCCTTGGATTCAGGAACAACATTGGTTGCAAAACTGCTTCCACGAAACTCCTTTTTCACGGCCTGCTTTCCTTTTTGGTTCATCTTAGCAGCTATGGGTGAGCGACTATCAGATATGTCACCAAAGAGAGGATCGATTGCTATTTTAGCTTGGCGGTCTATGAAGTTCACCAAATCAGTAAATCTGGCCCTGTGACCACGTTGTTCTTTGAGGTTGAAAGCTTCTGTTCGCCAACATTCTTTCATTTTGTAGGGTAGTTTGGATATCAATGCGCGCAGATTGGTAGGATTATCCATCTCTTCCAAGAACTCAATATCTTCCATAGAGTTACGACATCCTATCAGGAACATTGCGTAAGCATTTAATGCTTTCCCATCCTCTGCTTTCACTTGTGGCCATTTAAGAGCTTTCTCCACGTACGCACTGGCGATCCTAAGCTCATCTCCATAATGCTTATGCAGGAGACGCTTGGCTTCCTTGTAGCCCTTGCACAGTGTAATGTGAGCGCAACTACGAACAAGCTCTTGGGGCTCACCATCTGTGAACTGTTCCAAAAAGTATAGTTTATCTTGGTCATTGTCTGTTTTCTGCTCTATGGCATGTTCAAATGCTCTCATGAAAGACTTGAACTGCAGCGCATCACCTTTGAACACGGAAATGTCTTTTATTGGTAGCTGCGAAAGCTGTTGTTGCTTTACTAACAATTCCGTTATTTCGTTCTGCTTCTGCATGACTGACACAATGTCATTCCCTGTTTGTGTTCTAGAGGTTTGGTTTGAAACTGGCGGTGGTAGTTGTGGTATTTGTGTGCGCTGCGCTTGTATTGATGCTCGAACATTCATTGTAGCATGTTGCGGTAGTGACATGCTAACTCTTTCCTTCTTTATGTTTCCACTTCTTGATTTTTGCACTGACACGTGACTAGCTCTGTCTTCTTCCAATGTTTCATACTCTTTAAGCACTTGTATTCTTGCTTGGCTTTCAGCTAATGCCGTCTCCAGTTCTAATTCTTCCTTTTCTGCTCTAATTCTAATTTCTTGGAATTCAAGCTCCTGTTTTTTCCTCAACGCTTCTTGTCGTTTCATCAGAGCGGCATGCTCTGCTTCTTGACGTGCACGTGTGGACGATACACGTGAGGTGTTGGAAATGTTACTTACATGAGAGTGTGCTTTAGCAACATTACTGGACCCTATCTGTGAAACACTGTCACTAGGCAAAACAGTATCTTCTTCATTTATCAGGTTTTCCCCCTCTGTGGAATCATGCACTCCTGTCAGCCATCTTTTTGTTTCTTTCATGAAGCCTGTTATCTGATCCATTTTAGGTTCGTACCAATTATTTTGGTCGTGAAATTTTTCCTCTTCAGACAACAGATTATAAACTTCCATATTGAGCCTATTAAACTCGTTTAGAGACTGTGCAAAATCGCTCTCCATCTTAAGCTGAACACTTTCCACATTTTGAGCATCACACTTCAATGTCTCTATCTCTTTAATTTGGCTGGTTAGAATGACTAACGCTCGTCTTTGTAATCCTATGAACCGTTGTAATCTTTCCTCAGCGCCCTTCTCAGTTAACTTGCGCTCTCTCTTCTGTTCCAATTTATCCTCGCCACGCGTGTCAGTATTTCCTTCAGCCATCTTTTAATCACGGAGTTAACGTGCAGTAAACAGGCACAGAGTTTGGTGCTTACTTCAACGTTGCCTTTCTTCTCTAAATGAGTGCAAACAAACTGTTTATCTTTCACAAAAGCTCCACATTGACCGAATCCGTTACTGACATGCACCTGCGTCTGGACAATTATCCGCATCCAGTGGAATTTTACTGACGGGCTTTAACTTTCATTTTCGTCAGCGCTCCTTCATTCATCCGTATAACGTCTCTTCTTGTCAATATTCAAAGATAAACAAGCCTTTTCGTTACCTTTTCTAGGAGAATCATTCAAAGGGTTACCCGTTTCAGTCTCTTTTTTCTCTCAGCGAGGCGTGAGCTTCTTTTTCTCCTTTTTTCCCTCAGCGAGGCGCGAGCTTCTCTTCTCCTCAGCCGCGTTGTCCAGTCAAGAAGAAACGAGGCTCCATTAGCAAATTTTTTGACTTTATGTAGTGGCACTCTGCGTCCCAAAAGTTCGTTGTACCACCTTTGCAGTTTGTCTAACAGCCAATATTTTAATCACTCGACTGAAACCAAGTCTTCTTTTATGATGTTTACTTGAAGAACTCAAAAAAGTACACTTACAGAAAAAAGTGAAAAGGCTCGGTACAAATCGGTCAAAAAATTGTGCTGCTTCCACCGTATCCAACTGCAATCTGAACTCAAACGTAAATACTAGAAAAATATTAATGTTACGCATTACGTAGTGGAAGCAAAATTACTTTTCACAATAAAAGTATCCTTTTGTATTAACTAAGTTATACATTCTAGAACATATACTCATCATGAATTTCTTAAAAGTAAATTAAGCATATTTATACATTTTTAATCTAAATTATTATTCTATATGAACTCCCCATTAACTGGCTCTTACAAGATTAAATTACAACCCTTACAAGAGATCTGTAAATCTTGATCGCTCTCATGAGCAGCCTGAAGCCGCCACACCAAAAATACATGTTTTATTGTCATTAAACGTATAAATGAATGAAAAATAATCAACATCAGTGTCTTTCATGGTGCCCCAAATTGCTCCCTGGACATGGCTGCAGGAGGAAAACTGGTGACAAATCAAAGAGAATGATAATATGGATGGAAAAAAAGGAGCTTAGGAAGATAAAAAAGATATTAAATGTGAACTTCAAGCTGAAGAAACATCCGAGTCAGATGCTGTAGGTTGAAACTCAGGGAATGTGATTTGTGGAGCATAGAACATATTCTGTGGAGACTTCACCTTTAAAACTATTGACTCAGTCGGGTTAATTCTTTATCTATCGAGCTAATTACAGATTTACATGATGCATATGATAGCAATGTAGCTGCCGGCCTCATTTTAAACCATTTTATTCTTAGATACAGAATGAGCCAACTAGCAGTGTTCATTTCCACCTTAAGGTAGCTCATATTTGCAGGTTTATATTTGCACGGATGTTACAGCGTTCCATGTTTCCACTTGGTTTTTGATCATGTTAAAAACAGAAAAGGTCCCTATGTCCTCCAGCAATCTAGGCATATAGCAGCATAGCTATAGAGAAAACTCAAGACTCAATACACAGTCAGTTCGCGAGGCTACAGAATTACTCCCTGCTGCATGGCGGATGCTAGCCTCGTGAGACCATCCTGATCTCGCAAACTTTCAAGGTTTCACTCTCAGATCAGTCTGGAGACTCTCCGTTAAAGAAAAATTGGAGCCGTTCACCAAACGAACGTCCAATCAGCGTTGGCTTTGAGGCGGGTTGAGGTGTGACGCAACGAGAAGCGCGACAGTTCAGTCTAAAGAACATGGCGGCTTCAGCCGATGAAACTAGCGTTAGCGTGGCTATCGAGCAAGTTTTATCGGAATTACAGAGTATTTCTTCACTGAAAGAAGAGCAAAACACTGCTCTGGAGGCTTTTCTCAGAGGAAAAGATGTTTTTGCTCTTCTCCCGACTGGTTTCGGCAAGAGTAGCCTGGCTGTTAGTACGTCATATGCTTCGTTGATCTGATTGGTTTATTTGGCCCGTCTATCACCAACATAGGCCAATCAGCTAACCAGTATTTTCGCCCCTTCCCAAAATTACTTCAACTGAAGGTTTCCAGATGGATATGCGGAACAAATCCATCTGGTGGAGTCAGGTTAGGCAGATGCACCTTTCCCTACTCTGAATAAGCCGCTTATAATTAATGTAACGACCAGTTGGAGGTCAGAACACTGAAGCCAAAGCGGCCCTGACTCAGCAGAAAGCAGGGAATTCCACACCCTTGATCCCAATAAACAAAAGGCGTGACGAGACACCTACTAAATCACCTTGATTCCTTCACATTCAGACCATAACATCGCCAACATGTCAGGAAACATAACAGAATCATGAAGTGATCAGCATTCAGTTGATTTATAGTTTTAAAACAATGACAGAAAAACCTGAAATGCTGTCGTTCACCTGAGATGGGAGCGAATAGCAACACACTTCAGAAACCTGAGATATTATTCTCTCTGATGCACATTTCAAAAACCTTTTGCATACCTTTATTGGGTTTTAACAGAGCTTAAACTCTAAACTTTGATGGAAAAGTAAATATTGAAGTGTTTGCATTGTGGCGTTGCTGCATGCGTCGGCAGATTTCCGTCTGCGAGGAAAAGAGTTTTGCAGCTTGATTGTCTGTCAGGCCTCCTCCTGCAGACACGTCTTCAAAACTGCTCCGAAAACAAATAGCAGATCTACAGGGTGGGGTGGGGGGGGGGATGACCTCAGTATTATGTTTAGAATCTGCAGGCTGCTGCTTTCTGTCACGATAACGCCCGCGGCGCAGAATCCTTCGCAGATTTGTTTGCTAAATGGGCCCGAACAGATTAGAACCTCTCAGCGGCGGACCGTTTTTCTTCTGCTGCCAGTCGGAGCAGATCCTCCATCATGAGTGGCGGCTGCAGGACGTGGGCGTGTCCATGTTTGAACCGAGCCCAAAAACAACTTGTATGACAGTCATTAACCGGGAGGGACAGATTCACGCAGCTCCTTAAAACATGACAACCCAGAGAAAGATCCAGCGCGTGTCAATCTGAGCTGCGTCCGGACTTGTCAGGGAGCATTAGGGAGGTGTTGCACAGCAGAGCAGATGAAACGACTTATTTTAAAAGAAAAACAGAAGAGGTTGCACTTGACTTTCTGCAGCAGGGAGATACAGATGTGTGGAAGAGTCTGTGACTCAGCAGCTGAACATAATGACTTGGATCTGAGGAGATAATAGAGCAAATTCTGCTGAGCTCAGTTTTTAAAGAAGACGAGGATCATTACAGGCTTGAAAACAAACACAGAGCTGGATATGTGTTTAAATCCAGCCTGCTGACAGAATCCGCTCCAGGATTGTTGGGATTCTGTGTTTACCTCTGATTTGGAGCCCAGATTAAAGGGCTGAGAGCTGCTCCTCATCCTCCACATCACATCGTTCTCTTTCTCCACAAACTCTCACTTTTTGTTTTGCTCTTTCCTCAGCTGGAGGTGAACCTGCAGGAATACAGATTGCTTCATTAAACACGCTGAGACTTGTTTGAACCTCACAGTCAGGTGGCAAAATGATCAACATTAATAGATTTATTACTTGCAAAACAAGAGCTGTGATTAACAAATTTCCCGGCATACCGCTGCTCCCTCAAAACAGATAAACAAGAATCAATTATTGCTACTACTGTAAAAACTTCAAGCTAACATTCATACATTACAAAGCTTTTCCAGCTCCTTTAAAGTAATTTATGTTGTACATTTTTCGGGGAAATGGGAAAGCGTGCAATTCAATTCTATTCAGTTTATTTCTATAGCTCCAATTCCCAACATGTCATCTCAGGTCACTTTCCAGTTCACCAGATCGTCCAGTCAGACTGATTCAACGTTTTCTATCTAAGGAAAACCAGCTGATTGCATCGACTAATTGACTCTTCAGCAATCCCTCACGACAGTGGAGAGGAAAAACTCCCTTTGAACAGGAAGAAACCTCCAGCAGAACCAGGCTCAGTGTGAGCGGCCATCTGCTGAGGCCCACTGGGGTTCAAGGAGACAGAAGCAGACATAGAAAAAGAAGCATAGATACAAAAGGCAACTGTCAACCAGCTTCACAGGCGGCCCCGTCCAGGAAACACACAGCCAGGCAGACGAGCTCCGAGCCAGCTCCCATGTCAGAGGATGAAGAGAGCACATCCAGTTAGTCACAGTCAGAGAAACAGGACTACACTGGAAAACAGGCCGTGACGTCACAAACCAGGAGGTGGCAGTAGTGTTCTTTGACAAACATGGATGCCTCCAGTAAAGCTCATTCAGATGAAAATTACTCTAAATTAAAAACACTGATCATTTATTGAACAGGATGGAATCATTTCAGATTTAAAGTACTTTTAGAAGTTAATATTCTGAATATTTTTCCTTAAAGTAAAGAAATTTGTGTGATTTTGCACTTAATACAGTTGCGCAGTAACAGTATAAAGTTTAAAGCATCTGTCCTAACATTTTGTTTCCTTCATTACTTGTATTTTTGTCATTTAAATAGTTTTAAAAACTACTTTTATACTTTTACTTGATTAAAAAGTTTATCCTTTAACTTCTACAAAAGTATTTTTAAAGCAGTAGGATTTATATTTCTACTGGATTAAATAAATATTAATACTTTTGACTCCTCTGCTGCTCTATATATTAAAGCATGCATTGGAGGAAGCTGGAGTACCAGGGGGGAGTCCAACCATGCACAGGGAGAACATACTGGTTAGAGTTTAAAGCTTTAAGAACAAAGTTTAAATCTTCATGGAGGATTTTTTTTTTTTGCTGCTTTCATGGCTGTAGTAAGATGTGAAAAAATAAATAAATAATTAATGATGCAACATGAAGATGTTTCTGAACTCTGCACTGCAAAAAGTGCCCATTTTACCAAGTCTATCAATCTTAGATCTATAACCAAAGTGTTTTTGATCTTCTAAAATGAGTTATTTTATTGTAACTTAGTATATTTTATTATTAAACAAAAAAAAAAACACAAAAAAATGAAATGTTAGAACTGTAAATATACATTAATATGTTTATATTACTCTTTTTATGTAATTTTGACTGATTTTTAAGGCTGCACTTAAAAAAAATGAAATTGTCTAGATAGCTGTTCTTATTCCTAAATTTCTTTTTGTATACACTTATGAAAACAAAATGACTACCGGTAAATAAATCTGTCTAAAAATCTATTTATTAATTTGATGCGCTAAGCAAGAGCAGATTCCGTTAGATTATTAATCTTATTTTGAGATGATTCTACCAAAATAAGAGCAACAGTGTGGAGCTCTGAGCAAAAATTGGATAAGTTTATGTCCTGAAATATGAAACTTCTATGAAGCTTTTTTAACTTCATGTTTATTTTTTTTTTAGATTAGTGTGTCTTGATTTCTCTTTGGTTTAATCGCTTTTTGAAGGGATTTTATGATCCGTTTTTATAATGACGAAGAGATTTGGGGATTTTTCTGTCCTCAAACTAATATTTACGGAGCCCCTCTGATGACATGGTCAAAAAAATGTTTAATTGTGGCCACGAAGTAGTATTTCGCGGCCACGCAATAAAGTATAACGTGCGCACGAAATACTTATTAATATCATTCCTGGACAACTGGGTAAGCAAATCGAGCGCGCCTTCTCTAAGGTCTAAGGCGCGCTCGATTTGCTTACCCAGTCAGTCTCCGCCAGTCACGTGACATTTGTTGCTAAGACGCCATTTTAGGTGGAAAAGGCGTAATGTAAACAACCGCAGCATAGCTAAACGAAGGACTAAAGGCCCGTTTACATAGCAGCCTGTCCAAGATAAGTCATTACAGTTAACATAAGCCTGAAAACAGGGGCGGATTTATTCATATTATTAATAAGTATTTCGTGCGCACGTTAAACTTATTGCGTGGCCACGAAGTAGTATTTCGCGGCCAAGCAATAAGTTTATCGTGCGCGCGAAATACTACTTCGTGGCCACAATTAAACTTTTTTTTTGACCATGTCATCAGAGGGGCTCCGTAAATATTAGATATTATAAACTTGAAAAAAACTGAAAAACAAATCACTGAAAATATACATAAACATTTCTTTTCTTGAAATTAGCATCTTTCCTCGTTTTGAGCAGGTAAGAGCTTTACCAATAGAATAAAATGATTTACGTTTAAAGCAACTCCATTAACTTTTTTTTTAAGTGAATAGTTATAAAAAAGTTATCTTCTTTTAAAGACAAAATATCTTTTCTTCTCATATTAAAGGACAAATAGATGCATTTGAAGAAAACATGACTCATTTCAGTCAAATTCTGCAGAGTTGGAGGAGTTCAGATTCTCCCTCTTCCTGCTTTTTCTGCTTCCGGAGGAAAAACCACCAACAGTAACCAAGGAGACGATCTGTTAGCGATAAATAAATTTATTATTGTTCAGCCAGAACTCGGCACCATTTCACAGAAATGAACCCAGCAAACATGAGACGGACCAATATGGCCTCCGTAGGAATAAATAAATAAATCAGAGGAGAACATAAATTACAGGAATGAGGTTAAAAATAAAAAAAGTCCAAGCAGCTGCAGGAGACCAAAGGTTCTGGTTTCAGTCATTAACACCTTCACTCTCCTCTTTCTTTTGAAATGCTTCTTTCCCAGTTTGACTCCTGGTCCGAGTTGTTTTCCCAGTAGACGGCTCCAGTGTCCAGGAAAACAGGAAGGGTCAGAAAACGGAGACGCGGTGCGGAATCTGTCCCGATACTCAGCAGGAGGAGTCTGCCATGTTTTCAGCTTATTCCAGATTTAAATCCATCAAAGCGTCTGAACAGAAGTGGTTTCATTTCTGGGCTTCACTGAGATGCTTTATTACCTGAGAATTTAAAAAAAGAGCTTTAAGGATCATAAAAGATCCTAAAATGTAATTTCTCTCCTAGAAATCGTGTTTCGTTTTATCTTACTGAAGAAAAAACTGATTTTATTTTAATGTGTCTAAACTTTGTCAGGCTGTGAAATAGGAGAGAAAATCAGCTTTCAGGATGAAGATCAGATTTTCCTTAAACCCTCTGAATCCGGACTTTTCTATATCTTCCTTTTATGGCTTTTTTAATTGTCTTATTAAATGTTTCTAATATTTTCTGTCTTTTTAGACAAACAATAAAAGTCTGAAAAAAAAAAAAGTCCGTTCATGTTTTCCGTGGGACTGGAATCCAGAGGTTTCTGTGTTTTTCTTCCAGTTTGGGAATCGGCTCTGCGTGTTTTCCACCTGAGGGGCTGAAGCTCAGGGGCCCGCCGCCCCGCAGGCACGTTCAGTTCTGGACACGGCCCTGCCGCTGCGTTCAGCGAGTTGTCAGAGATCGAAGCTGGTCCCGTTTAGGAGGCGGAGCTCTCGCCCTGCCACGCTCTCGCCCGGTGGGGACCCCTCGCCGCTGACTTCTCCAGCAGCAGGCGGGTCCTCAGAACGGCCCTGAGCGCCGCGGCCCGTTTGCTGCTGCTGATGATGTTAGACCTGCAGAGAGACACAAACAGACATCAGACACCAGAGCGAAGACATCTAGATAAAAACACCCGAAATCTGATTGGTTTCCAATTTTTTAGGTAGTTTCATGTTTTCAATCCTGGGATCTATGGAGCAACTTTTGGTCCATTATTGTACAAAGAGCACGTTTATATGGAAATATAAAAAAAAAAAAAATCCTGAAATGAAAATCTGAAAAACATTTTACTCAAAAAAGGGTTTTAAAAGTGACTTTGCCTTTTTCTTACATCTTGTTTTTTTTCACATATTTGTTGTTTTTCCATTTTATTTTTCCTCTTCCACAGATTCTATATTTCCTTTCTTAATCTTGCTTTCAGATTGAGTTCTAAGGTTTTCATTCATTGTAAACTGTGTTTTCTACGTTTTTTCAGCAACAATAATAGAACAAAATTAAAAAGTTTTGGATTTTTATCAAACTGAGTTTTTTTAGTAAAGTCGTTTTTTTGGCTGATTAAGGAAAAGGATGTGGATGGTTATGGATCATCTTTAAATTTTTAAAATGTATGTAAATGTAAACTGTAAATAGTTTGATCACCAAATGGTTTCAGCTTTAAGCCAAGTTGGACATTTTTATTTTTCTTATTTTGTTTTTATTTGTCACCATAAAAGAGACGTCATCCAGATGAAGTGTCCATTTCTGGAGCAGGGATTTAATCCTAATGCGTCTTCTAATGCAGCCAGTGGCGGTGCTAGATCAAATGTATCAGGGGGCCGGGGGGGCAGCGTGTTTTTTTTTTATGGGGGAACAGGAAAGCATGAAACAAAAAAAGGAATTCATATTTATTAAGAGAGCTGCATGAAGTGACATTTCCATTCAGTTAGGTTTAATTAAAATTCTACGTCTTCAAACTAAAAACATTTTGGGCTTGAAAATATTTTGGATTATCATTAAAATCAAAATCAAAATCCATTAGCAAAGCAAAAAAAGCAGCTCAAAAAAATTGTAGCTATATAAATATCTAAAAGATCAAATAAATATATTATTTGGAATATTAGGTCCATTCATAATTTAGGAATTTTACATATTTTTGACTAAATGTAAGTGAAAATTATTGTTTTTTTGTTTGTTTTTTTAATAAAATTTGAATTAGAACTAAAAAAAAAACCCTGATAAATTCAGCTGTAAAAATTATATTTTTTTTATTGTTTAAAAAAAAATAGCAGATGAAAACTGGGATCTTATCTCAATAGCGCTGAAGCTATAATCTTATTTTATTTAAAATAATTAGTAAAACAGAATTTGTAAAGAAAAAAAAGTGAAATAGATCCAAGGGACCCATCAGTAACCATGTCTGTTCCAGCGCAGATCATCATTAGAATTTCTTTTAATATTATGCATGGTTCAGGGGCCATAACATGATCTGCAGGGGCACTGGCCCCCATTGGCCCCTGTCTAGAGCCGCCCATGGCTGCAGCATGAAGCTGTGATTCATGGATCTTCAGTCAGAAAGGATGAAGTTCAGGTTTGTTCCTCATCTAATTGAGCTTAATGGTTTGATGGATCGCAGACACGCAGCAGAAGCGGAGCTTTCAGTGGAAACATGACGCGACACGAAGGTTCCCACGGAGGAAGGAATGAGCTGCAGGGATCAGCAGCCGTGGATGTTCTGTTCCTGACTCCCTGCGTGGAACTCTCTCACTCCTTCCAACACAAACTTTTTACCCACTCGGAGATTTTCCTCACCTGTTGGGCCCACCCGTGTCTTCTCTCTGTCCGTGGGCTGGGGAGCGGTTTCGCGCGCCTTCCACCGTCTCAGACCTGCGTGCACGTGATCACATTCCAGTCAGCGTCACTCAAACCAGTTCCCACGATCACGCAGGTGGCAGTGTTTTTTTTTTTATCTCTAATTATTATTTTCTCTCACCTGAGGCAGAAGTTCGTGCAGCTGCTGTCGTTTCCACGCAGACACAGACAGCGGGGGGTGCTCCTGGTTGCCATGGTGTCCGAGAGCGCGCGCTTTGCCCTGGGCGCGTTCCCCAGTCCGTAGGAGACCACGCGCCTGGATGGAGAGAAGAGATGATAGAAAAGTTAAAAAAACAACAACAAACTAAAGGAGAAAATCAGGAATAAATCAGCTGATCGGACCTTATTGCGCATGCGCAAAAAGATGAAAGCATTCCTGGTTATTTGATCCCTTTTTAAACTCCTGCTCTCATTGTTTTATTTTGATTTTTTTAAAAGGCTAATGTTTACCTTCTTTCAAATTTACTTTCAGGAAACTTATTTTATTTTTTCAAGAAAAATAAAATAATTTATTTCTACC
Organism: Cyprinodon tularosa; assembly: GCF_016077235.1. NCBI lineage: Eukaryota > Metazoa > Chordata > Actinopteri > Cyprinodontiformes > Cyprinodontidae > Cyprinodon > Cyprinodon tularosa. Next base: position 115,857 of record NW_024039722.1, on the reverse strand, counting down.
ACAGAAAGTTTCGTTTTTCTTTGATCATACTTTAATAGGGAAATAGACTCTTTATCTCTCAAATATCTTTAAACGAAACCAGATCCGAGCCTCATTAAAAGGATCTAATCTCTTTCTAACATGATATCCGATCATATTTGTTTTAATATTAAGTCTAAAACTAATTAATGGCACATTAATAGAGAAAACAGGAAAATGTTTATTTATTTAAAGTTAATAGAAGAAGCAATAAAATATAAAGTATTATTATAGGAACTAAATCCTCCTGATTTAGTTAGAAAGTTATTCTCCCGGAATAAACTAGAAACTGAAAGGAGTTAATATTTGTCCTGCGTGGATCACCTGCTCCACGGTTAAGATGTTCTGATAACAAAGATTTTCTAAAGATAATTTAAAAACATTTTTTGTTTAAAGCTCCAGTTGAGTTCAGGCCCCCCTCCCCGCACTCACTCAGGTGTGTTGACCCAGATGATGTCCAGGTGGCAGAAATAGACGCACTCTTTGTCCAGGAAAGTTGCGCAGGAGCAGCGCTTGTTGCGCACATGGCGCTGCGCCCGGGCGGCTGCGGCGGCAGCAGATTGCGGCTCTGCGGCTGGCGCAGACAGACCTGGGAGGAAAGCAGGTGGAAAGTCAGCTGCTGACAGTTTTTCACTAACTGTTTTAGTTTTAGTGAGCTAATCAAAGGGAATCTCTTACCTGTGCAGAAGATCCAGGAAAGCGTCACTGACAGCACGGAAATCCAAACCATTGAATCCATGTTTGTTTGTAAAATATGAGCAGAAATAATCCTTCAGATATGAACAGATGGTTATGAATCCGTCAGAGGTTCCCTGATGGTACTGAGGCTCCACATGTGCAGCGCTGCGGCTTTATATGCAGCCTCCTCCTCCTCCTCCTCCTCTGAGGTTTGTTTGTCCCTTTAGGTTTAAACTCGACCTGTGCCACAGTGGTGCGCTGCAGCTTTCAGCCAGCAGGCGGCGCAGTTTCCCCCGCAGAGGTGATCAGAACTGAAGTCAAACTGTTTAGAATGAAAGCAGAGCTGCCAAGGTCAGAGCCAGCGGTTTTATCTCTGCGGGTTTTCTCTCTAATCTAACCCAGAAACGGAGGAATAATAACATAAAAAACTCAAATAAAACCCTCAGGCCTCCATGGCCACTTCAGCAGGATTTAACTAATTTTAGGTGACTAAAAAAAGAATAAAATACTGCATGAAATGTTTAAGATAGTAATCATTTATAAACAGGTATGGTCAAACTTCCAGAACTACAGCTTCTAGATGCCTCCCTTCTTCAGTTCACCTGGATGAAGCTCTGCAGAGGAAACTGCAAGCATACAGCTGTCCTACAGGGGGCGCTCTTAGCTAAAGAGTCACTGCTTCCCGCAACAAGTTTAACAAAAAAGTTTAAAATCATTTCCAGCCAATAGTGTTTTTGGAATCCATGAGAAGACCTTATTACCTTTGGAAAATAAAAAAAAAATGGATATTTTGATGATTAAAAATTATGTCAATATAATAAGAAGAAACGCCAACTTGCCCGAATATATAAAGAAAGATAACTAAAGTGTTTTTATGAGAAATTCATGAAAAAACATTCTGAGAGTGAAAGAAATGCATTTTTTTTTCAGTCCAACATCACCTTAGAGGCATTAAAGCTGATACTGGCACTTACATGTTTTAGTTTATAAACCTAAATATAATTGTTAACTAGGCTTATTAACTTTTTTACTTTTCAATTAACTTTTTACCTTTTTTTTTACTTTTTTTTCTTCAGTTTAATTTACAGTAGATAATCTGTCTTTCAAGGGCTCTTCTAATTGGTCAAATGCCAAAAAAAGATGTACAGCCGGGTAGCAGCATCTATGCTGAATGTCTGGATGTAGATCTTGTGCTTCTTTAAATAATAAAGGGTTAAAACCTTCAACAATAAATGACTCTAAGAAAGAGATTTTAACCCAGACACCCAGATGAAACAAAATACTTTAAAAAGAGGAGAAATTAAACCCATTTTTATCTGGTTTGCACTAACTTTCAGGGGCAGATTTAGGAAATTTGGGGCCCTAGGCAAAGACAGGCAGGGGGCCCTCTGAATGGAGAAGAAAACACATAGAACAGACCCATTATCCAGATAGAGAAATGTTAATAGAATAGACATCCATTATCTGTTCTAGGTTTTGTCCCTCTCTTCTTTTCCCTTTGGCAAATGTTTAGAAAGTGACATAAATGTTTTTTTTTTTTTTTTTTTCTTCTGCTTTGTCAAAATTTCTAATTTCATATGTTATAGTTAAAAATATAAAAGATAAAAGTTTCGATTAGGGATGCACGATATTGGGATTTTGGCCGATATCCGATATGCCGATATTTTAAAACTCATGTAGCCGATAACCGATATCGATACCGATGTTAAAGCTGGACAAAAATAAGTAGTCATTGAAAATAGCAGTTTTGTTATCCATTTCTGACACTTTGAAAAATAATATACTCAAATATATTTTCATATGCTGATATCAAATAGATTTTTAAAAACGCGGTATCGATCTATTTTACTTTCAAAATCTCCTGAAATTTCATCGTTCTGTTACAAACTCTCGTGATATTTTGCAAATTCTTGTGAGATTTTGTTAGTAAAATAGATCGATACCGCGTCAATATATCAACATATAAAAATATGGCAACATTTGGTGAATTTTCAGGGGGATTTCGTAGCATAACGATGACATATAGCAATATTTCATTAGTAAAAGAGATTGATATGGTGTTTTTAAATGGCAATATATCAGCATATGAAGATATTGGGATATTTTAATGGATCAATATTTTTTCCCTCGTCTTTAGAAGTTTTTAAGTCTGTAAAAAAGAAGTTTTTGAGAAAGAAAAAGAAGTAGTATTTTATATATTTTTTTTAGACTTTAGAAACTCAGAAGCTGATCAAATATCGGGTTAAATATCGGTGGGGGGTGGGCGATGTCCGATATTCAGTTTTAGGGCCGATACCGATAGGGGGCTGATTATATCGTGCATCCCTAGTTTCGATTAAATAATTAATGAGAAAACATTTGAAAGGTTTTCATTGAATTAGAGCCATAAAATCCATGTTTTGATCCAGAGATCACTTTAGCAACACAAGTCTTTAACTTTGGTGCAAAACCTTTGTGGATCAGCAAGTCACTCCTTATATTCAGTTTATTTCTATAACGCCAATTTACAACACATTTCATCTCAAGGCACTTTACTAAACATTAAACAAACCTGCATTCTAACTCTAACCTACGTATAAAACTTGATCTAAAAATGTCCCTTAGATCATTTATTTAACAAACTGCTGATAACTGAACTGAAAGATGAAGCAAGAATGGATTAGATACAAAAAATAAAGGATTTCCCCGTTTAGATTTCAGCTTTATTTATTTCATCATCGTATTATATTAAATATATAATACGATGAATTAAATATTTAAACAAAAAAAACTTTTCTTACGGAAATAATAACTAAAATGATGGAGCACTGATGACTGAGACTGTCTGTGTAAAAGGCACATTGAAAAAACAGCATTCCTTTGAAATAAATTCAGCTCAGTTTATTTATAATTTATATATATTCTTCACAACACGTCAGATTTAAGGTTTAAATTTTTCTATGAAAGTAAAATCATCCGATTGCATTAATTCGTTAACTTTGCAGGATTCTCGCCCCCTGGATGAGCAGGTAGAGACAGTAGATATTCACTTGTATTTTGCCTTTTACTCTACGGCAATCCCTGAAACACAGAGCATGCATGCAGTGACAGTGGAGAGGAAAACTCCCTTTAAATGTGAACGTACGTCCAGCAGAACCAGAACCGGACTCAGTGTGAGCGGCCGTCTGCTGAGGCCAACTGAGGTTCTAGAAATAGAAAAGGATCATTGAAGCATTGATCCATAAGTATTTTCTATGTTAGAAAAGGTAGATCAGATCCGCAGGTGGCTGTCTGGCAAATAAACAACTCAACAGATGAGCTCTGAGCCAGTTTCATACCAAAAAACTATGAAGTAGATCACATTCAGTTACTCACAGTAAAAGCTGGACCCACAGGTATGTCTGGGAGAGAAACAGGACTAAACACTGGCCTGACTCTATCATCTATAATCTAAGTTGTTCATGGCAGCAGCACAGCTGATATTTCTCTGGGCTTATGTAAAAAAAAAAAAACTACTTAATTAAATGTTTTAATTCTATTGTTGGAGTCATTCTGATTTGTATGTTTGTAAAAACTAACTGTGAGTAACTGTGTTCCCTAGAGATATAGAACCTAAACTTCAGGCAGATACAGTGTTTAAACAGTCTGGTTAAAAGATAAACTGAAAAGTTCCCTTATTTAAAAGATTGATTCCAAACTGGGGGAACTAATAGTCTACAGTTTCTTTTCTTGACCAGGTTACAGTTAAAACAATACTGACAACTTTTGACTTCTGTAAAAGAAAAACATTCCTTGAAAGAATGGAAGGTAAAATATTACGCTTCTAATAACTACAGCACGGACCGGTCTGTGTTAAAGATAAACTGAGAAATTCCTGAGAAATACAGAAACTAGAATTAATTACTTCTATTGAATACAATCAGTTTATTTATAAACCGTCAATTCAAAACTTATCTCATCAGAAGGCCTTTATAGACAACTTCTGGAAACTACAGACCCGTCTTCATAAAAGAGGAACTGAAAAATGTTATTTCCTTATAATTGATAATAACAATAATAAAGCATCTGTGTAAAGGACAGACTTTTAATTTGTCTTATTTAAAAGGAAAGGTTTCCCAAACGAGGGGAAGCATTCTTTGCCATATTTTCCTTCTCAGGATGAATCAGAGTTTGGTTTTTATACAGCAGGACCTCTGCCTCCTTAAATGTCTGTTTCTAAATGTCCAGCAGGAGAAAATAAGCTTTGACTGTTGCTGCAACCAGGGGGGGATTTACCATTAGGCAATACCAGGCAGCTGCTTAGGGCCCCCAAGTTCCTGGGGGCCCCATAAACTCTGTTTCCATGTATGGTTAATACAAATATTCCTTAATTATGTTTTTGATAAAAGTCCTTTGGCTAAAATGCCATCAGAACGCTGATAACATTAAGTGTGTCTCAGCCCCCCCCTTCAGTGTCCACCATATTGGATCAGTCCATTTGCTGCACATGTTCAGAAAGGTCCAAACAGACAGCAGCAAACCATTTGAAAACAAACCATGCAAAGAGCAGTGTTGCCAACTTAGCGCTTTAGTCGCTATATTTAGCCACTTTTCAGACCCCTCTAGCACTTTGATTTCTAAAAAGCTCCTAGCGCCAAATCTAGAGGCTTTTTTCTGCTACTGGAGACTTTGGAGACAACATCTAAAAGCAGCGAACTCTGCTCTCCAGAGCGAGTAGATTGGTAACCCCGCCTCCTGCTCTCCTCTATCTTGTCTGCTGTCATGATTCATGCAGCTATTATTTCATCCAAATGAAAAATGGAGAACAGATAAGCAGATCATGGCTTGTCTACAGTGAAAAGAAGGACTGGGTTATTTACTTTGGCCTTTTTGGAAACACAGGAAAGAGCAATCAGCTAAGTGAGCTTAGTGCTTGGAAAAAATCTTTCATTCCTTTAGAGACAGCATGAAAAGTCAGCTGAGTACAAAACATAGAGAGGAAAACAAGAAGAAAAGGGACAAGAAGAGAGGGACACAACCTAGAACAGATACTGGATGTCTATTCTATTAACATTTATCTATCTGGAGAATGGGGCTGTTTTATGGGTTGTCTTCTCCATTCAGAGGGGCCCCTGCCTGCCTTTGCCTAGGGCCCCAAATTTCCTAAATCCGCCCCTGGCTGCAACTAAACAGTCAGGAAATCAAACATGTTGCTTCTCCAATACTGATGCATTGGATCCCAGAATGGCTGGAGCCATCAATAAATGAAACACAGCAGAAATAAGATTTAAAAACTCGCTGTTCATAAACATGAGATAGAATTCATATTTAAAAAACAAAAAAAACTTTAATTAATATATACTTACATGTGCATCCACTTTGCTGTCTCCATGGTGATATGCAACATACATTTCTTATTTTCTATTATTGCCCTGAATATGGAGGGAGTTTTGTTCCATTATTGTTGGCAAGATTTTTTTCTGGATTGCACTGAAAAAACACAATCAAGGAATGAAACGCTGAAAAATGCTTTAATCCTAAAGAGAGTAACTTTGCAGTTCCCTCTGTTTTCTGTATTTTAAATTTTCTCTTTTTCACAATGAGTTTTACAAGTTGCTTTTTTCTTCAAAATTTATTTTAGAGATGAAATTCTCTTTACGTTTGGGGGCGGACTTTCACTGGAGGGAGAATCTATGACGCATTTCTAATCATCTGTATGCACAAATTTTTTTTCCCTTTTTCTTTCTAATTTCTTGAATCATTACTTTTAGTTTTCCTGGAATAAAAAATGTAGTTCTCTTCTTACTGGAGTAGGATTGTTGCGTTCTGAGGTCAATATTTTTGCTGGAAACTGTGGTTTCACAATGTTCTATATTCCCAGGATGGACTAAAATACAATAAAATGGTTATGAACTGTCCCTAATTTTTATCTGAATGTGCTTTACTGGAGGCATCCATGTTTGTCAAAGAACACTACTGCCACCTACTGGTTAGTGACGTCACGGTGCGGTATCGGCTGTTGATCAAGTCCCAGTGCTGTATCTGGTGTTTGTCACAACGCGCTATTATCCAAGTCATCTTGAAAACATTCTTTTTCCAAATGTTGGCTACATATTACGGGTTTTTTCTCTGGCCAGAAGTTCGATGGCAAATCCTCCCTCTTCAAGTTGGCGATCCAACGACCAACCCGTCCGTGGAGGATCAGGAATCAGAAAGGTGGAATAACTCTTTTTTTCACTTTTACCCGATGTATTCCAGCATCCAGCTGCCATGCACGTGGGCATTGTCAGTTTCACTATAGCTCTGGTGAATTTCAATGGTGAAGTCCTCTGGAAATCTTCAATAATTGTTGTTGATTCTTGTAAACTTTGTTAAGCTAAGGGAAAAATATTAAATGCATAATAAAAACTGCAGAAGAAAAAATGCTGTTTGAGGCGTTTACTGACAGAAATATGCAGGAAATTTCCGTTTCTGAGCCTCCGATGAGCAGAGAGGGGTTGATCCCAGATCAGAGCTATTCAAAAAAATTTCAACCATGAAGAGACTTTTTTACTTTTTCTTTGTTAAGTAATTTTTCCTTAAGTTTCCAAGTTATTTTGAGCTTCAAAAATCTTTATCTGAATAGATTCAGTCTTCTTTCTTTCATGAACATCTAACTTATAAAGTTGTTCCAGGATTTTTGGTCTGACAGGCAGAAGAGGCCTGCAGTGACACAGGCCGTCCACCAGGGGTCTCTGTTGGGTTAGATTCAGCCTTGCTGAGGATGGATGAGTCACCTCTGAACAGGGCGGATCAGTCACATCCCTCATCTACTATTTGTAAAGAAATGAACATTAATCATCTTCTGTGAAGGAGGAGGAGGAGCTGATCTACCTGAAACCGCTGCTGCTGTTCATGGAACAGAGAGGTCAAAGGTCAGCAGCAGAAACAAAATGTCTGTTGAACCAGAAATATGCATAGAAGGAAAGTTTCTGCATGCAGAAAGTTAAGACTCATCCGGGTTTTTATGTATTCAACAACATTATTTGTCTGTTCGTCTTCTGCAGCACACAGAACCGGAGGTTCTCTCATCAGACTAAGATTCTTTGAAATAGAACTTTGTTTTTTTATGAATGTTAGTTTAAGCATTTTTGTTAGAAAAGGTGAAGGATATGGAAACTGAGGCCTGGTTTTAAAAAAATGTGGCTTTCTAATGTTCTGCAGAATATTTGTTCATTTTCTATAGTTCTGCTGCTATAGGCTTAGACTGCTGGAGGACATAGGGACCCCTTTTTCATCATTCTGCTTCATTCTATCTCTATTCTCCCACTCTGCAGAATCTGTTAGTTCAATCTCTAACGTTCTGCTCTCTCTGCTTTTTCTCATAGTAGCTTCATCTGGTCTGTTCCTGTTTGGCTGTGACTCCATCCTGGAGAGAAATATCAGCTGTGCTGCTGCCATCAACACCTTTGTTTCTAGATGTTGGAGCTTGGCCTGTTTTTCAGTGTAGTCCTGTTTCTCTGACTGTGACTAACTGGATGTGCTCTCTTCATCCTCTGACATGGGAGCTGGCTCGGAGCTCGTCTGCCTGGCTGTGTGTTTCCTGGACGGGGCCGCCTGTGGAGCTGGTTGACAGTTGCCTTTTGTATCTATGCTTCGTTTTCTATGTCTGCTTCTGTCTCCTTGAACCCCAGTGGGCCTCAGCAGATGGCCGCTCACACTGAGCCTGGTTCTGCTGGAGGTTTCTTCCTGTTCAAAGGGAGTTTTTCCTCTCCACTGTCGCTACAAGCATGCTTAGTGTGAGGGATTGCTGAAGAGTCAATGAGTCAATGCAATCAGCTGGTTTTCCTTAGATAGAAAACTTTGAATCAATCTGACTGGATGATCTGGTGAACTGGAAAGTGACCTGAGATGACATGATGTGAATTGGAGCTATAGAAATAAACTGAATAGAATCTAAAGACCTTGAATTAATCAGGAACTTCTTGAGTTTTCCTTCTGCTGATTCCAGTTGGTCTCAGAACAGGAACACAGAGGGGGAGGGGCTGGTTTATTTAAAGATGATGCAGTGTTGCTAGTGGCCTCCAGGAGCACTAAACCTAGAAATTACAGGTCTAGCGCCCCTAGTGGCTTAAAGTTACAGTGTTGCTTTGATTCAATTTTGTTTTTAGTTTTCATTTAGGTTATATTTTATGTTAAAAGTGTGAAAGTAATTCAGAAAAACATGAAATCTTCTGTAAGCACATTTTTAAAGCTGTATTTTTACTGGGATGTCAATCAGAACCTATTATTCTAATTCTGGTATATGGAGTAAACTTTGCTCCATTATTGTCATCTTTTGTAAATAAAAAAAAAGGCAATCGAGAAATGAACGTTTAAAACATTTTTTAGTAAAAAAAAAAAAAGGTTTTCAGAGTAATTAGATATATTTTCACATTATTGTTTTAAATCTGTTTTTGCTTGATTTAAAATAAATAATTTTTTTTACAGATTATATGTTTTCCCCAATTTTTTTCCCCATATTTCCTTTGATTGTGTTAAAGAAATAAAAGTTACTATTAATAGTTTATCAGAAAAGTTGGGCTTAGTTTATCCCTATTAGTTAAAATAAAACCCTGATTTTCTGTAAAAGATGCAGGCAGATGTCCGAAAGCTCCATAAACAAATATTTACTGATACAGTTAGGAATATTCATACAGCAATGTAAAGCTACCATAATGCACATACTTATATACTTATGAATCATATTGTGCACTGGATGGATTTTTAATAAATAGCTCAACACAACGTCTGTACACAGAAACATTTTCCCCCATAATCCATAGAAATCTACTCATACCGGTACAACATTAAGTCCCATCGATTTACGAGACAAATTTTCCAAAATAAATCTGAAATTCTTCTCCTTTCTTCATGTCTGTCTTCAAAATAAACACAAAGAACCACTGAATTATTTACAGCGTCCCAAAACATGAAACTCAGGAAAAAAGGCACGACCGTCTTTACAACATGTACAAAAGAAAAGCGTTGGTCATTGGGGGGGGGGGGTGATTGCACGTAACAACATCAGCATCTGTGCTTTGGCAGGAGGACAAACCCCTGAAGTGTTTTCAGTCTTACAAAGTGACGAGAGTTACAAAAAAAAAAAAAAAGAAGAAGAAGAGGGTCTCAGGTGGCGATGACGAGTCTGTCTTCGTCGTCGCTCGACGCCTCGTTGTATTCGTCGATCAGCGTCTGACGGCTGGTTGCTGTCGGTCTGGCTGCGGGGTCCGCCGGCGGCGGCTCCTGGCGCCACGGAGCTGCTGCTGGATGCTGCTGGGGGGATTTCTTCCCCTCCTCCTTCTCCACAGTCTGTGCGGGTCCCGCGGCTCCCCCCGCCGCCGTGCCACCGTGCTCAGTCCGCGGCGGCTCGCCGCTGCCCTGCCAGTCTGAGGAGCCCTGCAGAGGGCTGAGGGCCGACAGGGGGCTGAGGGAGGGGATGATGGCTGGCAGAGCGATGTTCACTATCTGCAGACCCGGCACCGCGTTCTGGGAGCCGCTCTGGGGGCCCTGGTTTGGCGTCAGGACCTGCAGGCCCAGGGCGGCGTTCAGCGTCAGCTGGGTGTTGGTGAGCCCCATCAGGTTGAGGGTCTCCAGCCCGACCGGCTGAATGGTCTGGGCCTGCAGGCCCGTCACCTGGCCCAGTGGGAAGCATGGCACCACGCTGCTGATGGGGGGCTGAGTCTGCTGGTTCTCCGGGTGCGGAGGGGGGGTCGCCGGGGGCAACGGGCTGGAGTTTCGGTGGATGACGCCCACAGCTGGGATGGTCAGCTGGACGGGCCCCGTCTGGATGGGGACGAAAGCCGTCATTCCAGCCGGAACCAGCTGGATCCCTCCGACCGGCACCATGCTGTAGGGGGAGCGGGTCGGCTGCTGGGAGTGCAGCGGCAGATGGCTGAACAGGTGCGTCTCTGCTCCCGCAGGTGGGGGCGCCGCCTGCAGGGGGAGCTGAGGCACGTAGGACGTCTGGGTGCCGCGGTCCACCGGCGTGCCGGACTCACCGGTCGCTGCAGGAGCAGCTGCAGAATCCTGTGGAGAAAGAAGCAGCGTCAGCTGTGAAGTTCAGAGCTTTATGAGGTCACTGAGGACGAGAGGTACGGAGGGAATTTTATTACAATATTGTTGCAGAAAAAAAAAAAGGTAAAGTCGTCCAGAAATTAAGTAACTTTGCAGTTTTTTTATTTCTTCATATCCATATATATATACATATATATATTAAAAACACATTTTAAAAACTATTTTTTCAAATGTTATGTATTTTTATCTTTGTATTTTATTTTTTAAATTTTCTTTTTCAGATTATAGCTTTTTGATAGTTTTAAGAGTTGCTTTCCTTTCAAATTGAGTTCCTCAGATCACCTTCTCTTCACATTGAGCCCAATCTAATGCTCACTATTGACCAATAAAAATTGTTTTGCTAACGTCTAGCCGACCAATAGAAATGCGTCCCACGCCCAGAAGTGAAGAGAATGTGATCCTAAAGAAATTTGTAAATAATACATTTTCTAAAACTCAATTTGAAGAACAAAAAATTTGAAATAATATGGAAAACATATAAAAAAAGAAAAACATGAAATTAACATATTAAATAACAAAATAAAACAACATTTAAGAAGATTTTTTAAGCGTCATTTCTGAATTGCATTTTTTTTTTTTGTTTAATATTCAATTTACAAAACATGTTGTTTTCAGCAATAGTGGAACAAGTTTTACTCCATAGAGCAGTGGTCCCAAACTCTAGTCTCTAAAGTCAGCTGTCCTGCACCCTTTAAATGCATCTGATGAAAATGAAAAAGAGAGATCATATCTCTCCTATCCTGGCTTCTCTTCATTGGCTTCCTGTTAAATCCAGAATAGAATTTAAAATCCTCCTTCTCACATATAAAGCCTTAAATGGCCAAGCTCCATCTGATATCAGAGATCTGATTGTTCCTTATGTTCCTAACAGAGCACTTCGCTCTCAATCTGCAGGTTTACTAGTGGTTCCTAGAATTTCTAAAAGTAGAATGGGAGGCAGATCTTTTAGTTATCAGGCTCCTCTCCTGTGGAACCAACTACCAGTTTTAGTCCGTGAGGCAGACACCCTGTCTACTTTTAAGGCTAGGCTTAAAACTTTCCTTTTTGATAAAGCTTCTAGTTAGAGTGGCTCAGGTTATCCTGAGCTATCTCTATAGTTCTGCTGCTATAGGCTTAGACTGCTGGAGGACATAGGGACCCCTTTTTCATCATACTATCTCATATACAGGAGTCACAGCAGGAATTAAGGAAGGATTAGGGAGGCTGGAAGGAGGGAGCATGAGAGTCTCACCTGAACGGCTTTGGAAGTCTGGCCCAAAATGGAAGCACTAATGGGAACGTCAAAGTCCGGATAGTCGATGGACATCTGCCTGCAGGGCGACACGGGGCTCATCATGTGAACCGACTCGGGGTCCGAGGTGTAGCAGTCAGAGGTGATGGTGGTGATGGGGGGGAGGGGAGCCGGACTGCAGCGAGACCCAGAGGGCTGCCGTCTGGGGGACGCCGGACTCGCCACGGGGACGGAGTCAGAGGCAGAGGACTCAGGAGGATTCAGGGGTAAGGACACGGAGCTGATGGACATCTGAGCGAGGAGAGCGCTGGGCGGGATGTCGGCCTCTTTGAGGGAGAAGTGCTGGGGGCTGGCGGACACCGACGGATTGGTGGACAGGCCCGACTCCGCCTGGCTGTCCTCCTCTTCCTCATCGTCGTTCTCCTCGTCGTCGGGTCCGTCCGAGTCGTCGCCGTCCGAGTCCTGACGATCGGTGCTGCTCATGTGACTGCGGTCACCTGAAGCAGAAGAAACTGGTGTAACTAACATCATCCACACCAACGCAGAAAACACAAATCCTGTGTACAACGCAGCTCTAGTTTTTTTTTCTTCTTCCTAGAACTGATTAAACGTGAATTTAAAATAATTTCAGAAGGACTGTTAAGTAAAATACCAGATTAGTCCTTTGAAGGGAGTCAGAGATCCACCATCAGTCATTATTTGATAGATATTGATTTTTAGATGTAAAAACTGTTCAGTCAAAATACTTAAAGCTGTTTAGTTTGAATACATTTGAATAAGACATCAGCATGTTGTTAACTCTGTAATGCATTCGTGGGAAATTATGTATGCTAGGTCCTGTAGCGCTAGCTCCATCAAGCTAAAACACTTCAAACTAAAATGGTTAAACTTTACATTTAATCTTTTTAGTTTGAACCAAAGGCGTTGAAATTCACGGAGCCCCTAAAGGGACATGGAGGGAAAAAATAAAGTTTTGCGAGATCCCGGCAAACTTTTGCGAGATCTCGCAAAAAATAAACGTTTGCGAGATCCTGCAATACTTTTTGCGAGATTTCGCAAAAGTATTGCGGGATCTCGCAAAAGTATTGCAAGATCTCGCAAAAGTATTGCGGTATCTCGCAAAAATATTGCGAAATCTTGCAAAAAAAAAAACTTTTGCGAGATCCCGTAATACTTTTGCGTAATCTCGCAAAAGTATTGCGGGATCTCGCAAAAGTATTGCGAGATCTCGCAAAAGTATTGCGGGATCTCGCAAAAGTATTGCAGGATCTCACAAAAGTTTTTTTCCCCCCTCCACGTCCCTTTAGGGGCTCCGTAGAAATTGATGAGAATGTAGAAAACACAGGAGCTGATGAAGACGAGGAGGAACAAACGGAGGAAGAAGGGAGAGTTGGCGGAAGAAGCTGTTGCTAGGAGATGCTAACATAGATGGAGAGCTATGCTACTAAGAGCACCAGGCCGTTTCTCGATTCACTAGAACGCGAGTACGGACTCGTGTTTTCGCCAGGTATGTTCTTGAGAAGAACACAGGAAAGTCTGGACTCTGGGAGAACGGGAGCACGCAGAACTAATATGGGTCAACTGGAGCAGAAGCGTACTGATGACATCACCACATTGGCTACTGCAGACAGGCTAACGTTAGGAAAAATCTGGAAAATTTGGGGGAAGAAACGCAGTGCATTGTCTAACATTGACACCAGTCAGAATAAATACAATTCAAAAAAGAAAAAAGAAAAGCTCTGGAAATGTTAGCTTTATCGCTACCCGATCCGTCCTGGAAGCACGATCCGTTCGATATATATCCTGGTTTCCAAAAAAATTTTTATTATCATGCTAAAATTAAGTATTTTTATCTTTAACTCGTGAACGAATGCTAATACACGTCTTTAAAAAAAAGTTTTATGACTCAAAGGACTAGATTTATGTTTAAATCGAAAGCCGAAAGAGTTAGCTCCTGGAAGTAGCGTAATATCCCATTTTATCAGAGTGATAAAACAGAAAGGATATTAAGACTTTTTAATTTTTTAGGAAATACATTCGTACGCTTACTATTTTTGGTAAAGGAGAAACGTCATTTAGATCTTTTTAACAAAATAAAATCGAGGGCGACTCGGCGCTAGGCTAACCACACCATGATGTCACTGCCGGAAGATGGTAGGAGGGAGGGGTTACTATATTTGGGCAAAAATGGCCGCTCCCAGACTCAGTGATTTTTTATTTTTTTACTGATTAAATTCTCTAAATTGAATTAGTTTTAGGAATAAATAATGATTCATTGATTATTCCTGGCTGACTGGACTTCTCCTTTAAAACGGTATGAAAGAGGTGGTCAGTGTTGATCAGTGGGCGGAGCTAACGTTAAGCCTGGTGTCTTAAAGCTTCCTTGTTTCCTCTTTAGTCCTCCAGTGTTCAGGAGGTAAGAGATGTGGGTCTGGTTCTGTCTTCGCCACCCGGCCGTCCTTATTTTCAACACTTTATGGAAAACTTTGTAATCCACTGTAGGTAATATTGTTACACTAAACAAATGGAATAATCACTAAATTGCAATAAAGGTCAGAAAAAAATATATGAAAATAGATTTTTTTTTTTTTAACAGGAGGTAATTCTGTTAGGGGACTGCAATGTGGAAAAGTCTGGGAACGCCTGAATTTGATTAAAAATCCTAATAAAGATGTATTTAAACATTTAAATAAGAGAAAATCTGATTTGGGGAAAAAAAAATTTTTGAAGGGAAAAAAAAGTAAAAAAAAAAAAATGATTGTCTCCAGAAAATCTGCAAAAATAAAAGCTATGATTTTGTGATGTCAAACACTGGCATGTCTGGTAGACCAGCTTCCCAAGGAAGGCAGGGATCACCATGGTGACAAATGACTTTGGAGCATCTTTCTTTAGTCGGTTTATGTTGTTGTTGTTGTTATGTTTAAATGTAAAATCAACCTTTGATCATTTCTGTCATTGGAGGAAAACGGGACGTTTCTGTGGCGCTCTGAGCCGCCAGCCTATCCGCTCCGTCACAAAGTTGGACTAAAGAACGCTCTCCGGCAGCTTCTGACTGGCTGTCTTTTTTCTAAAATTAGACGCAGCAATTTCCTCTTTCTGAACGCTGTGCCTGCCGCCCACATGCCCTCCGAGTTACCAGAGGAAGAAGCTGCCTTCAGACTTTCTAATTAGACCGAAGGAAAACTATTGATCCTCTCGTCTTCCTCTCGTTCCTCCAGAACAATCTACAGAAACCCATCATGTTTCAACATTAAATCCAACCACATATGATCCGCTGAGGCTTCATACCGGAGTCCTCTGCATCCTGATCCTCCACCACCCCTGCAGGGACCCCCATCTCCATGCACTTCTTACTGTGGGCCTTGGACTTCATGTGCTTGGTCAGATTCCCTGCAAACAGAAGAGGCAGCGAGGTGTCACAGGTGGGAAGAGCTGGAATGAAGGCAAAGAAGAGCTTTACATAACAGAGTGAGCTGCACGCAAAGGCTGAGTAACCAATGAAGACATTTTCAAACGAACGTGGGCTGCTGACTCTGAATACTGCTCTGCAGCGTTGCGTAGGAAGCAAGTTTGTATTGGAGATGGAGGAGTGACATCAGTCTGGAAGAGCTGCTGTGATGGTCATGTGCTGCTGCAGTGCATGCTCCGCCCATCAGGAGGCAGAAATGTGTTATTTTGAAACTTTATGAGTAGAAAATGTAGAAAGATGAGGCTGTTCAGAAGAGGTAAAATGGTCAGAACTGATTTTGAGGTTCATTCAAGTCAAATTCCTGCATAAAGTTTATAGTTTTTTCTTATTTAACCCTTTATAGAGCACTCAGTGAAACACTTTGAAAATAAAAAAATTCAAGCTAATAGTGTTAGAATCCAGGAAAATACCTTATTACCTTTCTAACAATAAAAAATATGGATATTTTGAAGGCAAAAGTGATTGTCAATGTAATAACGAGAAACACCAACTTGCCCAAATATGTTAAGAAAAATAACAAAAGTGCTTCTATAAGAATTCATGAAAAACACATTTTTTATTTTATAAACCTAAACATAATTGTTAACTAGGCTTATTAATTTTCTAAGTTTAAATTTTAACTTTTCAATAAGCTTTTTACCTTTTTTTCTTGTTCAATTTATTTTTTTCACCTCATCTAAATGGTCAAATGCAGAAATAAGATGTACAGCCATGTAGCAGTTTATCCTGAGCTATCTCTATAGTTCTGCTGCTATAGGCTTAGACTGCTGGAGGACATAGGGACCCCTTTTTCATCATTCTATCTCTATTCTCCCACTCTGCAGAATCTGTTAGTTCAATCTCTAACGTTCTGCTCTCTCTGCTTTTTCTCATAGTAGCTTCATCTGGTCTGTTCCTGTTTGGCTGTGACTCCATCCTGGAGAGAAATATCAGCTGTGCTGCTGCCATCAACACCTTTGTTTCTAGATGTTGGAGCTTGGCCTGTTTTCCAGTGTAGTCCTGTTTCTCTGACTGTGACTAACTGGATGTGCGCTCTTCATCCTCTGACATGGGTGCTGGCTCGGAGCTCGTCTGCCTGGCTGTGTGTTTCCTGGACAGGGCTGCCTTTTACAGCTGCCTTTTGTATCTATGCTGCTTTTTCCATGTCTGCTTCTGTCTCCTTGAACCCCAGTGGGCCTCAGCAGATGGCCGCTCACACTGAGCCTGGTTCTGCTGGAGGTTTCTTCCTGTTCAAAGGGAGTTTTTCCTCTCCACTGTCGCTACAAGCATGCTTAGTGTGAGGGATTGCTGAAGAGTCAATGAGTCGATGCAATCAACTGGTTTTCCTTAGATAGAAAACTTGGAATCAATTTGACTGGATGATCTGGTGAACTGGAAAGTGCCTTGAGGTGACGTATGTTGTAAATTGGCACTTTAGAAATAAACTGAACTGGATTTAATTCAATTATCTTTGCCGAATGGCCAGATATAGATCTTTTGCTTCTAGACCTCACTGAGGGACGGGGGTTGGGGGCGGCAACTCCATTTGTAAGGGGTATGCATGTGATCAAAAACGGTAACTTGCCCTATAAAGGGTCAATTTACGTATTTTCCGGACTATAAGCTCCACCCACTACATTTAATAAAAAAAATTGAAACGTATATTTATAAGCCACAGGGGGTTAGAAGCCGCTGCTATCTACTGAACTGTCCCCCACCAAACCTGTAGGGGGAGCTCTACGTATGGCCCCTGCAGTAGGGAAGAAGAATGCTAGCTCCTGTTAGCTTGTTAGCTCGCAGCAGTATGAGCTTCTACTGACAGATGGGGCTTCCTCAGCTCTTTATTTCAGCTCTGCAGTTGTTGAGCTTTAATGCTGCAAATAAATGCCAAAATGTGTGAATTCAGGATATCTGTTCTCCGTCGTGCCTGCTGCTAGCATGTTGTTGTTCTTTTATTCCCAAATATGACTTCCCACCTCTGGCGGGACCAGCAACGGGCCCATCAAGGAAAATGGGGAGATTTTGAATGGCTACTAGTGTGGCTTTGTCTCTCCCCGGGGGCAGAGTAACTATAAGGCAAAACTAGACTGTTGCCTTGGGCCCCAAGTTCATGAGTGCCGAATAAAACTCCTCATGCAGGTCTGGTTAATACAGTTATAACTTATTTTCCCACATTAATTATGTTTTTGATTGAAATTATTTAGCTAAAATGCCCTCAGAAACATGTTTTCAGTCTCCACTTCATTGGATCTTTCCATCTTACCTCACATGTGCAAAACATATATAGGAAAGCAGCAGCAAAACATGTGAAAACAAAAGGAGGCAAAGAGAAGAACCATAGCTGGAAAGAGGAAACATAAGCATTTTGAAGCCTTCGTGAAAATCATTGGTTGTGCTAAAATGTGCTGAACAGAACCCTGGGGGAGGGATGCGCTGAGCCTGGGACCAAGCAAGTCTAGTTCTGATTTTCCTCAGACTTTTCTGACCCTTTTTTGGTCCTGAAATCTCTTAACAGAAGAAAAGAGAGATTTGTAGCTCATGTCCTGGGTATGTCTCATGGGTGGTGGACCTTCTGAATCCATCTGCTCTCCACACATTAAGAATATCCTCCAAACTCTTTAGACTTTGATTTGCAATTTTATAAAGGCAGCTTAAAATCAGATGAAAATCTAATTTTGCTGCTCAAACAATGGATTCAAAAGACAGCCAACCACAGATGTCGGTGTACCATCCCATTACTGTGTGTGCAAACAGCTAAAGGTTAAACCGATATAATGACTTACCTTTCGTCTTAAAGGAGAAGTTGCAGTGGACACAGTGGTACGGCCGAACATCTGAGTGGGTGCGTATGTGTTTGCGCAGCATGCTCGGCTTCTTGCAGCGAATGCCGCACTCCTCGCAAATGTATTTTCCCCGTCCGCGGCCGCGTACGTACACGTACTCCTCATTGGATTTGTACCTGTGGGTTTGCAGGGTCAAGATGAAGCCGACGACGGAAACACAAAAGATCCTCAAAAAGAAAGTAGGTTGGTAACCATAAACTAGGTCTTACCCGCCATCAAATATTTTGATGCGACGTGGCTCTGTTGAAGGAGCTACTTCCTTTTCTGAATCATTACTGGTCTGAGGTTCTGGTTGTAGTTTACCTCTGGTTTCTGCTGATACAGACTTCTGGGTAACTAGAGCCTGTAAAAGGACAAGGAAATTGTATTTAGTAAATAAAAAACATAAAATCTGTCAAATGAATATATGATATTTTTCTGGTGACTCACCTTTGGCATAATGTCCTTGAGTTTGCCTGAGTAGGACAAGGTGTCAGACTTTCCACTTGTCTTTATCGCAGAGGTGTAGTGGATTTTTTTGGAGCTCTGCTTGGAGTCAAACAGAGATATTACCACCTTAGTGGGTAGCCCCAGGGGGTTGGGATTGTTGGGGCTTACACTCCAGGAAGCATATGCTGACGTCTTCTGATTAGCCTGCTGAACGTGAAGAGGCTTCCTCTTCATCAGGTAACACCATGTGAAGGTGGTGGTGGTCTTTAAACTTGGAAATGACAAGCGGTGGGTGTCCTTTGTGTTCACCACAGATACAGATGTGGTCAGTCTCCCTTGACCAGAGTGAAAACTGGCAGTTCGGATCAGGGATTTGGCCGGGGACCACCTGTGCTCATCAATTTTCTCCTGCGGCTTTAGGGCAGAGGTGGTGATGGTGGTGTCCTGACTCCCTGGCGTAGCAGTGAGAACAACCTCCTCCGCATTCACACTTCCCTTGTCTTTGTCAAGCCCAGAACCGTCAGGTGACATAGGTTTCACATCGTCTGTTGCTTCAGTGTCCTTCTCAGAGGTCGTTTTAACATCCGGCACAGGCGGAGCTTCGGTCTCAATTGGGCTGTCTGCTGGTTCTGTTGTGCAAACCTGCCGGACGAGCATTAGTTTCCTTTGTCTCGTAACCTCAGACATCTTTGAGTTCAGGTAACTAAGGGATCTTCCGTCTGTCAGACAGGCGACTCCGTGCTCATCCTTGGCCCGTTTCTGGTGCTTCTCCATGTAGATGTCCAGACTGTTGGCAGGGGACAGCATGCGCTTACTGGAAGCAATTGGTTCCTGCTGGGGGCAAAGTGTCACTGAGGCCAGTTTCTGCATGCAGATTGAAGGAACTTGGTCTGGATCTGGTAGAGGAGTTGTCTTTGCCACCAGCACAACTGGAGGGTTGCCCTCAACACTCTGAGATGATGACATGCTGTTCTTTTTGGACAGGGAGGAAGACGGATTCATCTGCTCATGAGTGATCAGAATCTGCGGCAGTGGGACAGGTCCATGTTGGTTCTGCGTATTAGTCTGCTCCTCATTTGACACAATAGTTTGGGTCTTGACCTCAGAGGCTTGGTGACTGGCAACAAAAACATTCGAGACTGCATCTGAAAATTTGGGAACGCTTAGCATGGGATTAGTTATTGGAATAGTGAAAATTGGCAAAGCAATCTGAGCTCCCTGGGTGCAAGAGAAGGAGAATGTTTGGTTTGTTCTCAGAGAACACTGGAGTTGGTATTTGGGAATAAAACATTTCTTCTCTTCAATGATGGCTGGTTTGTTTTGGACAGTTTCCCGACCCACTGAGATCTGGTGTAAGGGCTGCTGGATCTTCTGGGTAACCTTAACCCTTGACGCTTGGTGCCAAGGATGTGGAAGACCGTGGACTTGTGTTTGCTGAGTCGAACTTCCCAGATTAATGCTTTGCACCATTTGCTCATTCTTTTGCAGTGGCGCATCTGCCGGATGAAGGACAAAAGGCTGAGCTGCAGGGCGTCTGCTGGATATGTGAATCTGCTGGGATTTGTTCTGAGGAAAGGAGCTGACATTTGTGATTGAAGGAACTGCACTTTTCAGCACAGGCAGCTGACTCTCAGGGCCAATCTTTAAAGACATCTGTCGGACCAATGGCCCGCGCCTCCTCTCTATAAGTGGTACCTGAGAGAGTTGTCCAGTCTTTGGTTGACCTACAGGGGACAGCGATCTGCTGGGAGACACGTTTCCACAATCAAAGGATTTGCTACGATAATCACATGAAATCTCAACCGAGGGCTGGGTACAGGTAATCTGCTCAGATGCGGCACGTCTCATCATTCCAGGCACACCAAGGGTGTTGAAGGCTGCTGACAGACTTTGGGTATCCGGGACCTTTCCAGAATTATCAGCTCTGGATGGACTCTCAGATCGAGAAAGCTCGTCTCTGTCAAAAGAGGCAGAGATGCTGGAACAACGAGAGAGACTGCTGTCCCTACTGAGACTGCGTGAGAGTGTGGACTCAAAGCTGGATTCACCCGAAGAGTGATCAATCTGGGCCAACCGGATCCTTTTCTTTTTTGGGGGAAGTTTCTCCGCTGGTAACTTTGACAAACTCTCGCTTCTCTGAGGCCAGTTGAACTGATCTGGAGGCTTGTCTGCGGGCTCAGCAGCCTGCGTCTCGTGCTCCCTGTCCGAATCTTCTGTAACTAAAATCTCAGGAACTTGGATGTTACTTTGTCGAACAAGACGAGACTGATGGACGGGTGTGGAGTTTATACTCGGCCTGCCGTCACCGCTCGGCTCCTTTATCTGGTTCCCAAAACCAGTACTGCTGAATGGCGCCATTTTTTCATGGTAGGTGTTGGCAGAGCCAGCTGTTGTTCCATCTGTTTTAGCTTCATTCAGGGAATCTTTATTTATGGCTATGACTGGAGACACCCTATCGATAGAGTCTGTCTCAAATGAGCTGTGGCTGGTCAGAGAGTTGGTGTGTTTAATCACTGATGTGCCACTTCCCTGCCTCTGTAGCTCTCCTTTCATTGAGCTGCAGTTCTGGTTTTCTCTGATTGGTGATAGTCTAGAATCTGTGTTCATCCCTCGTGCAACAAGCTGGATCTGAGGTAGCTTTGACTGGTTGTTTTTAAGTTGGATGTCAACTATCTGAGTATGGCGAGGGAGCGTTCTGTTTGTAGGATCTATAGGGGATTCAAAACTAACAGAGCATGGTGGAATGGTGTCAGTCGGAGACTGATCGTCTTCATCTCCAACACTTTTCATTATCCTCCTCTTCCTGAAAGATGTCTGATGATCCAGTATCCCTGAGTTGATTGCTGACCTCAGGATGGTTGGGTGCTGTACATTCACGTGAAAAACATCTTGATCGCTCTCTTTAACAGCAACCGGCTTGTTCTTAGGGGCCCGGAGCTCAGAGCAGTAGAACTTTCTATGAGTTTCAAAGTTCTCCAATTTCCGGTACCGATTCCGACAGGTTTCACACTCGTACATTGTGCCTTTGTTCTGCTGTGGCTTCTTGTTTTTGTCCTGACCATGCTCAAATGACTTACTCCTCTGCATCAGGTCAGCAGAGATGCTTGGTCCATGATAGCCTTCATCCATTGAGCGCACAGAAGGGAGGCAATGACCCTCACTTGTTGAAAAGTCTTCCACCGCCACCTGTCTCACCAGGGTGCGGGAATGTATGGCAGGGTTTGGAGTTGGTGGAGCTGATGAGAATACCTCATCATTTAGGGAACCAATTTTATCATCAAATGATTGACAGCCCCTCAGAGGATGGGGGATGGGAGCAACATTTACAGGTAAGGCCGAATGTCCAGGTGTCGTTGGCATTGAGTTGCTCCGTGTTATTGGCAGACAGTCCATTGGAGGGTAGGGAGAAGGAACGGAGAGCAAGAACACTGGCTTTGACTTATCTGTGGGGGTGAATGGGGACTTTGGGATGTCTGAGCTGGAACTCGACCGTCTTCCTATCGGTTTTAAATCAAACTGAAACGAGTCTTTAAAAATGTACGATTTTGGGGAGTCTATGCTTCCTCTCCTGGACAGAGAAGTTCTCCGTGGCTTAACGCTATCCAGCTGTTTGTTGTCCACCACTGCTTCATTGTCAGATATCAGCTTCGAAATGCGTTCTTCCAGCGAGCGTGCGCTCGCTTCCAACAGTGGCCGCATTTGTCTCTCCGTGGGCCGTGATTTTTGCTCGGCTGCAACATGCATTACCGTTGTAGACAAAGAGGGGATGCTTGGAGGGGTGTTCTTGGTAATGTCAGGGTCAACTGGGGGAGTTATTTTTACAAATGGACTTGTGGGGCTCATGGCCTGGTCAGCACTTTCAGAGCGAGAGAAGTAACCAGAATCTGTGCTTCCTAAACTGCGGGGACTGAGTAAACACTTGGGCTGCTGCTGCTGCTGAGAGAAGTCTGTCGCTTGCTGTCGCTGGAGTTGAGCATGCCCAGCCAATAGAGGAGACTTGCACTGCTGGTCTTCATCTTCGCTCACAGTATCAAGTGAGAGATTTGTACCTTCCACCTCCTTCAGGGAGGACAGAAGGCCTGATCGCAAATTTGTGGCCTGAAATTCTCGTTGCCTTTGCACAGCAGCTTGCTCAGGTGCAGCACCAGTAACTCTTGGACTATCTGCCCTCAGAGGCGACACGTTAACTGGATACACAACAACTTTTGGAAGTGCAGCGGTCACTTTCGGTTCATAGGCCTTCTGACTTGGAGAGGATTTTACTAAAAAGTTTGGCTCTGCTGATGTTATGCCTGTACCCTGTAAACTGGTTTCAGAGGAAGCGGCTGTACAGCTTGGTGTAGCGTCTGGGTCCAGATCTGCAGTGCTACCCTCTTCGTCGCTGTCACCGCTCTCCTCTGCCTCTGAGTGTGTACTGGCAGCTTTGTCTGATTCTTGAGACAAAGATCCACCTCCAGATTCAGAGCGTGCCATAAGCCCCAGCTTTATCGCGTGAGCATGGGATTTCTTGTGCTTGTACAAATTACTCTTGGTTTTGAAGGAGAAGCCGCAGGTGACGCAGGGATATGGCCGCTCTCCTGTGTGAGACCTGATGTGTTTGAGCAGGACGCTGGGTTTTGCACATGCCCGGTTGCAGTATTCACACACATACTTTCCAGGCTTTTTAAGTTTTTGGTCCTTGGCAACTTGCTCAGCACCAAAGTTCATGACTGTGGTCATTTGCATCTGGTTTCCAGCTGGTGTTACTGGAACCTGAACAGTGCAGGGAACATTAGCAGGAACAGACTGGCATGTTTGTGCTACTGGGGGTTGGCTTTGGGGCAGAGCATTGGTGCCCATTGGAGCTGGTGGTCCACTGCTAAAGTTCATGTGCAAGCCGGACATTTCTGAACTTGAAACAACCGGGACAAACTGTGGGGCAGCAAGAGGAGCGGCGCCCTGCTGGGATGTCTGTAGATTTCCATGAGGAGCTGCTGCTATGCCAATTACATTCCCTTGTTTGTCGATGTAATAGGTCTGCATTTGGGGTGGCTGGGTCTGGAGACCTATGTTGACTGCAGGGAGGGGCGTTACTTCCCTTCTGAGCTGAGGATGAAGAGCAGCAGGTGGTTTGTTGATGGCATTGGCCTGTGAAGGACTTTTCCTCTCTGTCAGCTTGCTGAAGTCCGGTTCCATGGCCTTCAGCAGGGCGTCCAGAGGATCACTGCTGCGGTAAGACTCTCCCACGAAGCTGTGCTCTGGGCTCTTGCTGTCTTTGGCAAGAAGCTCTTCAGCGTTAACCTGGGAGGTCTCCTTACTGGCCGAGGGATCACGCGACGGTGGCCTAGAAGATGTTCCCTCTTGGTTTACCTTCTCAGCATCAGAAAAACGTGACCCCTCCTCGAGGGATGCTGCAGTTTGTAGGACATCTTCTGGATCTTCTTTTATGGGCTGAGATGTGGAAGAATCGTCGTTGGGTCGGTTAGGTAGGGACGGCGGTGTTGTTTTTCTAGGTGAAGAGTCGCTGACTGCAGCTGCACATATTTTTGACTTCAGGGGCTTCTTCACTGGAGATTTGGGATTTTTTTTCAGCTGATTCTCCGCAATAACTTTTTTCCTCTTCAGACCCTTTATGCTGTCCGCAGCCCCCCGAGAGTTCTCAGCTATGCCTGTGGAGACAGACAGAAAATGCATCATCTGTACAGAAGAACAGCTTTGTTACTTCTAAGAGCAAAAAAAAAAAAACATCCTTTATGAGCTGAAAGTAAATCCCCACAGGATTCAGCTTTTTTTATAATTAGAAATTAATATATTCTAACATTGAAATTCTTTCCTTAGCCCCAAGTGAACCATTAATAAAGCCAAATTGGGGGAGTGCTGGCCTTGTGGTTAGAGCTGAGAAGGATGAAAGTGTCCGATTTGATCCCCACAGCCACTCCCCAGGCGCCGCACAGTGGCAGCCCACTGCTCCCCATGGAGATGGGTTAAATACAGAGATAAATGTCTCAAATGTGAGATCAATAAAGTTTATTATAATTATTATAAAATAGGATTATATTGAAAGTGAGGAGAAATAATAGTATTTTTCATTACAACAAATAAAAATAGGGACAGATAGTGTGTATCCTATTGTAAAATGGTTAAGGTAAAAGAAAAATATAGAGTTTAGCATTTTGTTTTTTTCAGCCTCATCCTTTGGTCTCCCAAAAAAAATCTCCAATAAAATCTCTAAAATTTTCCAACATTACTATCGAGCAGCGTTTAAACTCGCACACTGAGCCAAATATACAGGAAAGTTTGTTCCATTATTGTTTTTTAGAAAAAAAAAAGGTTTTGAAAAAAAAAAAGTAAAGTAAATCCAGAAATTACACTTTGAAAAACTTCTAATTCAAAAAAAAAAATTGTAAGTAGTTTTGCGGTTTTCAAATTAAATTCAAATATTTCTTTTTCATATTTCAGTTAAAAAAAAACTTTTTACAGACATCATATTTAAATTATTTTTTTTTTCAAATTTCTGTTTTAAATTCTCTTCAGTTCAACGCGAACACAAACTCACGCTTGACCAATAAAAATGTCTCTTTGCTTTTCATTCTAGAGGACAGCCGCCCCCCCGAAGTAAAGAGGATTTCATCTACCGTATAAAATGCAATTTGAAAACAATGAGATTCTTAGAACCCAATCTGACAAAGACAAATTTAATTAAAAAAGAATTATGAAGTCTGTAAAATATGAAGCAAGAATTAATTTGAAATAAGAAATTCTTAGAAAACCTGTACACCCAATGAGAAGCTGGGAAGCCTTTAAAAGGGGGGAGAAAAATGGAAACCAACAAACTGGGATCAACTCCCAGAACCAACGAGAAAATAAGTCTGCAGTTGGTCCAGAAGTTCATAAACAGCCGGTCACTGAGAATCGAGAGTAAGGAAGAACATCTTTTAAATGTTGTATGTGTCCGATTTGTCCCAACAGCGTCTTTATGCAACTCAGATGTACAGTAGAAGCCATTTAAAATAGCCCTTCCCAGTCAAACGCCAGCAGAATGGCTGCCCACTTCCCTGAAAGCCCACTTCCTAGTCCATGTTACTTCAAGGCTGAACTATTGTAATTCTTTACTACCAGGAAGTCCACAAACTGTAGTTAAAAGTATTCAGCTGATCCAAAATGCTGCAGCCAGAGTTCTGATGAAAATGAAAAAGAGAGATCATATCTCTCCTATCCTAGCTTCTCTTCATTGGCTTCCTGTTAAATCCAGAATAGAATTTAAAATCCTCCTTCTCACATATAAAGCCTTAAATGGCCAAGCTCCATCTGATATCAGAGATCTGATTGTTCCTTATGTTCCTAACAGAGCACTTCGCTCTCAATCTGCAAGTTTACTAGTGGTTCCTAGAATTTCTAAAAGTAGAATGGGAGGCAGATCTTTTAGTTCTCAGGCTCCTCTCCTGTGGAACCAACTACCAGTTTTAGTCCGTGAGGCAGAGTTAGAGTGGCTCAGGTTATCCTGAGCCATCTCTATAGTTCTGCTGCTATAGGCTTAGACTGCTGGAGGACATAGGGAACTATGTTCCCTTTTTTCATTCTGTAAAAGTTTAGAAAAAACGATCCACTGGACTTGGTTTTCAAGGTTTGAAGACGTTTCTCCACCTCTCCAGGAAGCTTTCTCAATTCAAATTTCCGGGTCAGCAGTGAGTCAAGGCTTTATATGGACAAGGCCTTGTAGTGCTTGGAAACATGCAAATTGAACCGATGAATGTGTCGTTTGGTTCCATTGTTGGCCTGTAATACCTGAAACCTGTCTATGATTTTTGGTCGTTAACGGAGGGATTGTTCACCTTGCTGAAGAGATTTGGTACTTTGTTCCTGTGTGATGGGGTGGGGGTGTGATGACACCTGGAAGGGATCAACTCTATAACTGGATTGTAGGTTTTAGGAAGCTGGAATCTGAGTCCACCACCTCTGCTTAAAGTTGGTATTTCTCTCTTAAGATAGATGGCTTCCTTTTTTCATCATTCTATCTCTATTCCCCCACTCTGCAGAATCTGAAATATCAGCTGTGCTGCTGCCATCAACACCTTTGTTTCTAGATGCTGGAGCTCGGCCTGTTTTCCAGTGTAGTCCTGTTTCTCTGACTGTGACTAACTGGATGTGCTCTCTTTTATCCTCTGACATTGGAGTTGGCTCAGGGTTCGTCCGCCTGGCTGTGTGTTTCCTGGATACCTTTTACAGTTCTTATCTATGCTTCTTTTTCTATGTCTGCTTCTGTCTCCTTGAACCCCAGTGGGCCTCAGCAGATGGCCGCTCACACTGAGCCTGGTTCTGCTGGAGGTTTCTTCCTGTTCAAAGGGAGTTTTTCCTCTCCACTGTCGCTACAAGCATGCTTAGTGTGAGGGATTGCTGAAGAGTCAATGAGTCGATGCAATCAGCTGGTTTTCCTTAGATAGAAAACTTTGAATCAATCTGACTGGATGATCTGGTGAACTGGAAAGTGACCTGAGATGACATGATGTGAATTGGAGCTATAGAAATAAACTGAATTGAAACTTTCAGCTGAATCCCCTCCAACTTCCAGCCACTGGAGTGACCCCCCCCTCTTGCATGCTTTACTCTGACTCCACTCTTTCACTGAATTTCAGGTTCTGACCAGGAGATGATGCTTCTCTTTAAATCGTAATGTTCACAAATCATGACAGAAATATTGTAGGGGACCAGCGAAGGACCAGACCCCATAAAGGAAACTAAGAACACTTTGAATGGCTCCTACTGTACTAAAGGATCTACTGGTGGTTCGAACAGAAAGAAAACAAAGCAGGACATGTTATGTAACGCCGGTCGTGCTCCGTCACAGTTTCCTGGCCTCTGATGGTTTTACCCATGATGAGATCAGGGTTCCTTTAAGTTTCCCTGGCATAATTAGATTAAGGAACGCCCGCTCTTCCTCCAAGCTAATCCCTTCATTACGCACACAGGCTGCACAGGAACCCGCCCACCAGGGCCAAAGCTCCAGATTAACGCCGTCTGTGATCGAACACAACCCAGCAGGGACATCGGGTCGGTACCGGAATAACTGAGAGCATCTCATGGCCTTCATCTGCCTGCAGAGCGAGCGTTTGGACGGCGGGAAGAGGAGAGAATGTGATCCGTAAAACATATTTAAAAAAAAATGCAATTAGAAAAATGTAATTAAAAAAGAGAAATATAATATTGTAGAAAAGAATAAAAAAAATATTACTTTTGCCAAAAAAAAATAAAAATAATACGCAAAAAAATAAAACTTGAGAAAAGAACAAAGATTCTCTGAAAACCTTTTTAATTCAAAGTTTAATTTCTGGATTGTATTTCTTTGAATTTTCTAATAAATTCTTTTCTGTGGAACAATAGTGGAACAAAATTTACTCCATACAGCTGAAGTAAAACCTAAAGTCTAATTTAATCTCATAGAAGTCATTTTTGAGATAACAGCCACATTTAAAAAAAACAGTGGCTGATTTGTTTTAACCTGATTTAAAAAAATTTAAACCTAAAGAAAAATAATACATATCATTCTGTTTAATAAAAACAGCAGCGCTCTTTTTTCTAACTCATTTACTGTAAAAACTAAACTACTTTACTGTAATGTTAGTCAGAAAATACTAACTTTCAACAATAAATTAAACAAAAACTATTAAAAAAAAAAATTAAAAACACCCTAAAAATCAACATTTCAAGCCAATAGTGTTATTGGAATCCAGGTCAAGACCTTATTATGTTTGTAACATTTAAAAAATATGGATATTTTGATAGAAAAAATTAATGTCAGTCTAATAAAAGAAACGCCAACTTGCCCGAATATATTAAGAAAAATAACAGAAGTGCTTCTATAAGAAATTCATGGGGGAAAAAAAGAGTTTGACTTATTGTCAAACTCTTTTTTATTATTGTATTTTCAATTAGCTTTTTACCTTTTTCCTTGACTTAACTTTATTTTTTTCAACTTAAATTCCAGTAGGTAATAAAGGCCTCATCTAAATGGTCAAATGCCAAAATAAGATCTACAGACATGTAGCAGCATTTTTGCCCTATAAAGGCCAAAAGAAAAAAGTATATATTTTTTTACCTTCTTCCAGAATAACACGTTCATTCAGTCATATATCTGTCTAACATATATTCTATTTTTTTTAAATAAAAATAATGAATAAAGACATATCTAACTGCTACACCCGGCTACACTGCTTCGCTTCTTCTTCTTCTTGTTTACTACTGGTGGTTGGCTTTGGTCGCAGTACCGCCACCTTCTGCTCTGGAGTGTAAACGCTTCGCCTATGAGAAAAAGGAGCAGCGCATGAACCGAACGCAACACACGCGAACCGAACCGAGACAGTCGAACCGAACGGTTCGGACGGTTTTCATAAACCGTTCCATCCCTATTATAAACACGTTTAAGCCAGAATGATTTGACATTTAAAGATGATTTCGCTACGACTTTAGAGAAGGTATTTAGAGAAACAAATATTCTGCCCGTTTTTTCGATAATAACATTGTCCACACAACATTGTTTTCTCAAGTCGCATAAAAACGCTGTCGAGCGCCATAATAGCTATGCCAAACCTATAGGTGGCACTGTAGGGAGAGGAATAAAGCCAATCACTGACTAACATGAGCGTCTTTCGGTCCTTTTCTAAACAGCAAACATGGCGCCAGGTTGGTTTGTATGGACAGACAGCGAAGTAGAGCTTCGTGTAGCGTTAGACTACAAGGCAACTAAAGCCCGAGACAATGTCCACTGGGAATCTTTCCAGTCCAAATATGTTGACATCTTTATCCGATTCTTACACTGCAAAAAATTGAAATCTAAATAGGTAATTTGTTCCTAAACTAAGTACATTTGTTCTTGAATTGAGGAGGTAAGTGAGACACTTTGCCAATGGAACAAGACAATTTACATTTAAAATAAGAAAAAGCAATTGCATTGTCTTATTTCAAGTGCATTTTATCTAATTATCTTATTTTAAGAGTAAAAATACTCATTCCAATGGCAAATCATCCCATTTACCTGCTAAAATTAAGGTAAAATACACTTCATTTAAGGAATTTTTACTTATTTCTAGATTGTTTTTGCAGTGTAACCCAAAGAAACTGTAAACATCAGGCGCTCACGTGACGTTAAGGATTTTCTGGCACATAACGTGACGTTTAAGAAGCGTTTAAGAAGCTAACGCGCCGTTTATCCCTGTTGCTGCACATAACCGGCGTTATCAGAAATCTCCACTTTGGACGGAGGTTTTAGAAATAATAGTTTTCTGTGATAAAAACGTGGATTTCATGTAAACAAACTGCAGGGAAATATCTGCTTTTTCCCTTCGTGTAAACGGGTCACCAGTGTTGGGCAAGCTACTTGTCCAGTGTAGTGAGCTAAGCTATCAGCTACTCAACAATAAATTAAGCTTCACTACACAAAAGCTACCACCTAAAGAATTATAGCAAGCTAAGTTACACTAATGTGTTAAAAGTAGCTTAACTACATCAGAAGCTACTTAACGTTGTACCAACCTAATGTCAATTCAAAATGAGTCTGACACACTAGTTAAAATATTTATTAAAGATCAGCCAATGGCATAACACAGTGTAAACATTGCTTTATGATCAGCATATTAAAATAAAAACTAAAGTAATTACTAGTAGACAAACTAGTAAACAATCTGCTGTTATTAGAACCAAATTAAAGGTACTGTGTAGTGTTCTACACATGGAGACATGGCTATGAGTTTGCATTCAATGGACATCTCTAGGGAAAACAAAACCCTACAAAAGACCTCAATTAAAGAGTTGATTCAAGTAACAAACAAAACTGTTTACAAAAGAAGGTGAAAAAATAAAGAAGCTATTTAAGAGATACATATATATATGTCTCACCATTTAATTTAATTTCTACCTACATATTTATTCATTGTATTTTTGGAGGCAATTAATTGAATGCTTATTTATTTATTTATTGAGCATTTATTTATTTATGTATTTATTTTATATACGGTAGAGCTGTTCCTCCATAAATAAAAACATATTGTCTGTGCAAAGCCTAAAAACAGATTTATGTAAACATCCTGTCAGGTAAACTAGGCCATGAAAACACAATATGGAAGTTTCACTACTGCTCTCTAATTAGAGTATCTTAGTGGCACATATGGGAGAATTATCCTGCCATAATGCAAGAGCACATCATTTCAATTAGAGAAAAGAATTTCATGTTCTTGCTCTCAAAACTTATAATGCTCACACTCAAAACATGCGCTCTCTCTCAAATATTTTCTCTTCTCTCTTTGTTTCTTCTCTCAGATTTACTGCTTCTTGCACAGATATTTTCTCCTCTCGCTTGCCTCCTTCTCTTCGCGCACAAACCGCGCTCTGTTACGCTCGCAAACCCCTAGGCTCTGCTTGCGGATTTGTTTTGCTCTCTCAGACTGCAGTTGGATCGTTGCCTAGCAACCTTTCCAGCCAATAGAACGACAGGCTCGGAAAGGGTGCGCTTGTTTAACTCTACTGAGTGTGCCTCTGCTACTACGCCACTTATAAGAGCGTCAGCTGAAACTGCTATTTACAATAGCTTGTGGCTGATTGTTGTTTCAAAATAGAAAACCTGGTTTCATTTCTAAGTTTTGCCCTGGATTTTGTAGCGTTTGTGGACGCTACGTCGCTACTTGATCAAAACAATAACGTCGCTACAGGAAAGTTACTTGATAAATAAAGCAGCGACGCTACGGTCAAGCTACTGGAAAATGTAGTTAAACTAATAGCTTCGCTACATGTAGCGCCGCTACTGCCCATCACTGCGGGTCACAGACAGACAGGTATGGGGCAGTTTAACAAAAGAGGCAAAAGACTCCTTTTCCAAAGGGGGGGACCCGTTCCTCTGGTTTAATTTGCATGTTTTCTAAACAAAAACCAGGCTTTGTTGGGCTGCTGTATAAAACCTGGAACTCAACGCTATTTCTGACATTTTGAATTGAAAAATCTTCCTGGAAGGAAGAGAAACGTCCGTAAACTTGGAAACTAATTCCAGTGGATTGATTTAATGACTCTGACCTGGATGACTGAGAATCTTCACCATAATATTGCACATATTACACCCACAGAAATGCTCCGTTCTGACTGAAGCGACTCTAAACCTGACAGAAACCAGCTGGGAGCACTGGGAATCAACAGGAGTAACCAAACTGGGACCAGTTACTGCAGCGCAGCAGAGCCTGAAAAAAACGCTAAACCTTCTCAGCTTCACATCCTGCATATAAACCTCATCTCTCACAGAAGAAGCAGAGTTAGTGGTTGAAGCAGTCTTACCTTCCTGCGAAGCTTTGGGCTCCTTCAGCTCCTTCTGCGCCTCTTCGATTTTATCTGCAACAGAGAAGCAGAGAGACGTTTATGAGCTGGAGGATGGAGCGGCGCGGTGCGCTGCGGAGACGATGCTGATGAGGAAGCTTCCCACGGCTGCAGCACCACGGAGCTCCTCAAATGAAAAACAGACATTCCTGCAGAACTGCTAATCAGAACCAGGCTTCAGCGTGCAGCAGGTGAGGAGCTGCTTTCTGACTGATGCTGGAAACTTAAACTTGAGGTCGGTGTAAATTTTACGCCACAGAGCCGACCTCTGGCAGCTCCTGCCTAGAAAGACCTTCCTGTTCATCCGAACTGCTGCAGGATTCCTGCTCCTGTTCAAAAATTCTGATCCATTTCTTCTCTATTTAGTTTGTGAGGATGTTCTGATCTGGTTTGCTCTAAATTTCAGGGGCAGATTAAGGAAATTTGGGGCCCTAGGCAAAGACAGGCAGGGGGCCCTCTGAATGGAGAAGACAACACATAAAACAGATAGAGAAATGTTAATAGAATAGACATCCATTATCTGTTCTAGGTTGTGTCCCTCTCTTCTTGTCCCTTTTCTTCTTGTTTTCCTCTCTATGTTTTGTACTCAGCTGACTTTTCATGCTGTCTCTAAAGGAATGAAAGATTTTTTCCAAGCACTAAGCTCACTTAGCTGATTGCTCCTTCCTGTGTTTCCAAAAAGGCCAAAGTAAATAACCCAGTCCTTCTTTTCACTGTAGACAAGCCATGATCTGCTTCTCTGTTCTCCATTTTTCATTTGGATGAAATAATAGCTGCATGAATCATGACAGCAGACAAGATAGAGGAGAGCAGGAGGCGGGGTTACCAATCTACTCGCTCTGGAGAGCAGAGTTCGCTGCTTTTAGATGTTGTCTCCAAAGTCTCCAGTAGCAGAAAAAAGTCTCTAGATTTGGCGCTAGGAGCTTTTCAGAAATCAAAGTGCTAGAGGGGTCTGAAAAGTGGCTAAATATAGCGACTAAAGCGCTAAGTTGGCAACACTGCTCTTTGCATGGTTTGTTTTCAAATGGGGGGGGGGCTGAGACGCACTTAATATCATCAGCGTTCTGATGGGATTTTAAGGAAAGTCTTTTTATCAAAAACATAATTAATGTGCACAAATAAGGAATAGTTGTATTAAACATACATATAAACAGAGTTTTATGGGGCCCCCAGGAACTTGGGGCCCTGGGTGACTGCCTAGTATTGCCTAATGGTAAATCCCCCCCAGAATTGTTAAAGTGATGGAACACACACACATATCAAACTGCTTTTTTATTTGCAATGACTAAACTAGAGAATCATTTTGGACTAAAGGAAGAGCCTTTAAAAGTTTGCACACCCCTCCAGTTCAGTTACAGCCAGAAAGCAGCAATCAGGGCCAGAAAATCAAAGGTTTGGGTCGGTCCTGGGTCGCTGCTGGGTCAGCTGCTGGGTCAGCTGCTGGGTCAGCTGCTGGGTCAGCTGGTTAAACAACCTGTTTCTCTGGGTTCAGACTTCTGGTGGAAAAATGCGGACACATTTTCATGACACTTTTCAGACCGGATTGTTCCAATCAGGAGATCCCAGAGAGGCCGACCAAAGCAGCAAACATTAAAGAGAAAAGGTCGGAAAATGTCTGCTGTGTGGAAAACACACATCCTCTGCTCCTCTGCAGCGTTTCTGCCTCAATCAGCTAAAAAAAAATAAAAGATGGCCGTCACACAGTCATCAGCAGGAGGAAAGAACGAGGATGTTCCTCCTGGGTTTTCGTGCTCTGTGCCAGGAAACTCTGGAGCGGAGGAGGTCAGTGGATTATGTCATCCTGTGTGTGTGTGTGTGTGTGTGTGTTACTACAGGCACACCCTCCTCCATCTTTTTCTCCACCATTCGCCAGCAATTACATAACAGCGTCCCCACCCCTCCGCTGCAAAACAAAGGCTTCCTGCCAGCAGGAAAAACAGCGAGTGAGCGTTTGTTTACGTGACCGGCTGAGGCGACGGGAATCTCTGCTGTTTACATACAAGCAGCCGGGGCTTCGACACGTCTGCACTTCCTACCCAGATGGCAGGAGGGATTTCTAGCCCAGACTCCCATTAGTGGGAGATCTGGGAGGACGAGGCTGAGACTGACAGGTCTGCAGGAGAACATCAGCCAGCAGATGGGTGGAGGCAGCTGCTCCACTCCTTTAACCAGAGAACAAACAATCCTCCGAAAGCAAAGTCATACGAACCGCAAAAACATGACAGAAAAGTTCTGAAACTAAAACAACAGGATTGAGAAAGGAAGCCATCTATGTTAAAGTCGAAGGAAATCATATTTAAATGTCAAATCATTCTGCCTTAAACATAAATGTTCTCTTTATCAGACAATATTGTCCCAAAAGTTAGAAAATTTCTTAAAATCTGTGTTTTTTCTCGTTATCTTCTGCAGGCCAGTTAGTTCTACGTCAGCCTGAACACCTGAAATCGGCCAATCATATATCAACGGTCATCTGTCAATCAAATATTTTCGGTCATAGCATCTTGATTCATATGTCGCAGCTAATATACGCAACGGTTGAAACCAGAAATGAGAATAATTTCCTTCAACGGGGATTGCTTATACGGCTTAAAAATATATTCTCTGATTCCTTTCCAACTGAATCCAATTAATCGATCACAATGACAGACATTACTTTAAAAAAACAGCTTTATTTCAATCCTCTCTCTCTCAGGTGACCCTAATTGAAAGGGCAACAAAATCCAAGCATGTAAACAATGAAAATATTACAAATCAAAAGTCTGCAGCTAGACACTCAGCTACACTGCAAAAAATCTGAATCTAGATAAGTCATTTTTTCTTTAAAAAAGTGCATTTGTTCTTGGATTGAGGAGATAAAAGAGACATTTTGCCAATGGAACAAGACAATTTACACTTAAAATAAGAAAAAACAATTGCATTGTCTTATTTCAAGTGCATATTATCTAACTATCTTATTTTAAGAGTAAAAATACTCATTCCATTGGCAAACTATCTCATTTACCTACTCAAATTAAGGGTGAATAAACTCAATTTAAGAAATTTTTTAGGGATGCACGATATAATCGGCCCCCTATCGGTATCGGCCTTAAAACTGAATATCGGACATCGGCCACCCCACCGATATTTAACCCGATATTTGATCAGCTTCTGAGTTTCTAAAGTTTAAAAAAAAAAAAAAATACTACTTCATCCTCAAAAACTTCTTTTTTACAGACTTAAAAACTTCTAAAGACGAGGGAAAAAATATTGATCCATTAAAATATCCCAATATCTTCATATGCTGATATATTGCCATTTAAAAACACCATATCAATCTCTTTTACTAATGAAATATTGCTATATGTCATCGTTATGCTACGAAATACCACTAAATTCCACGAAATTTTGCCATATTTTTATATGTTGATATATTGACGCGGTATCGATCTATTTTACTAACAAAATCTCACAAGAATTTGCAAAATATCACGAGAGTTTGTAACAGAACGATGAAATTTCACCAGATTTTGAAAGTAAAATAGATCGATACCGCGTTTTTAAAAATCTATTTGATATCAGCATATGAAAATATATTTGAGTATATTATTTTTCAAAGTGTCAGAAATGGATAACAAAACTGCTATTTTCAATGACTACTTATTTTTGTCCAGCTTTAACATCGGTATCGATATCGGTTATCGGCTACATGAGTTTTAAAATATCGGCATATCGGATATCGGCCAAAATCCCAATATCCTGCATCCCTAAAATTTTTACTTATTTCTAGATCGTTTTTGCAGTGTAGATTATCAGTTAGTACACTTACTAATGTCAACCTGAGTGTAGGAGGCCACACTGAAAAAACTATCAAGAAATAAGTTAAAATTTCCTAAATCAAGTGTATTTTCCCTTAATTTTAGTAGGTAAGTTAGATAGTTTCACAATAGAATGAGTATTTTTACTCTTAAAATTAGATAATTTGCACTTGAAATAGGACAATGCAATTGTGTTTTCTGATTTTAAGTGGAAGTTGTCTTGTTCCATTGACAAAATGTCTCTTTCTTCCTCAATCAAAGAATAAATGCATTTATAGATTTCATTTTTTTCAAGTGCAAAGATTGGTGTAAAAAAAACATACAGATTTTCCAAAAATAAGAATAATTTGAATAAAAGCAGAGCTAACAAGCTGAGCTCTGCCTGAGAAAAACCTCCAAGCTGACCTGAACCGCATGCTAAACGCCCAGCGAAACCTGCAGCCCTCAATAATGCATAAAGACAGGAATCTGTGTGGCACCTCTGATCAGGAGAAGAAGTGACGTTACCTCCTGATCGTGCCTCTCATCCAGCGTCAAGCTGCAAACTGGAGGCTGACTTATTGATCAGCTCTGCGCTGCGCTGAGGTTTGCTGCTGCCCCCGCAGGAAGCTGCAGCCCGCTGATTATGGGGACTGCGTGGGCACCCCAGTTAAAAACTGATATAACGAGAAGCCAAGCGGGCGGTTAGAGATATGTGTGTGTGTGTGTGTGTGGGGGGTGCAAATGAAGATCTAGTCCTCCAGCTCTTTCTGACTGCAGCTGCAGCAATTATAAAAACACTCACGGACGAATTATCGTTCGAAAATAAATGAAATTAACAAGTCAGTGAATTATTCTTCACGCCGTTAAATCAGTGGCTTTGATCTGAACATCTGAGCCGCTGAAGGACGACGGATTTTATCCAATCGTAACGAGTCTTTACCACCAACCAGAGTACGGTGTTCTGTCAGATGGGCATACCCCATCAGACCAGCATACCTACAGTCATTACCAAGGGTGCACTGCAAAAAAATGAAATCTAAATAAGTAATTTCTTCTTAAAATAAGTGCATTTTTCTTGAATTAAGGATTTAAGTGAGACACTTTGCCAATGGAACGAGACAGTTTACACTTAAAATAAGAAAAAAAAATTGCTTTGTCTTATTTCAAGTGCATTTTTTTCTAGATACCTTATTTTAAGAGTAAAAATACTAATTCCATTGGCAATAAATATTATTTACCTGCTCAAATTAGGGTAAATACACTTAATTTAAGACATTTTTACTCCTTTTGAGATCATTTTTGCAGTGTGTATCTTTGTGATGAAAGTTGGTGGGGACACTCGAAAGGTGGAGGCTGACGCTGGAAAAACAATCTAGAAATAAGTCAAGATTTTTGAAATTACATGCATTTACCCTTAATTTGAGTAGGTAAGTGAGATAGTTTGCCAATGGAATGAATGCTTTTACTCTTAAAATAAGATTTTTAGATAAAATGCACTTGAAATAAGACAATGCGATTGTGTTTTCTTATTTTAAATGTAATTTGTCTTGTTCCATTGGCAAAGTGGATCTTTTTCCTCCTCAATCAAGGAAAAATTGCACTTATTTTAAGAAATAATGACTTATCTAGATTTAGATTTTTTCCAGTGTGGACCTACACACTTTTAATAGGGTTTTTATTTTCCAAAATTGAGCTCAAAGATTTTGTGGAGTAAAAAATGTTGAGGTACGTCTGTTCTTAGCCTCCTAGGCTTCAAACGAAGGTCATGAGAGATAAGAATGAGTCACAGCCTCCTTCCTGGCATAAAGGGGAGGATTGCTGTTATTAGGAGATCCATCTGACCAGTAAGAGATAGATTAACCTGCTTCTTTTTCTATGTCTGCTTCTGTCTCCTTGAAACCCAGTGGGCCTCAGCAGATGGCCGCTCACACTGAGCCTGGTTCTGCTGGAGGTTTCTTCCTGTTCAAAGGGAGTTTTTCCTCTCCACTGTCGCTACAAGCATGCTTAGAATGAGGGATTGCCTTCAAGTAAATTAGTTGATTCAATCATGCGCAAGACATCAGATTTGAGTTTAACCCTTTACTTTTGTACGAAAAATAGACATTAAACTAACTATTCCTTTAGTTATGTACGAAAAAATAAATAAATAAATAAAGGTCAGATCACCATACGCTTCAAAAAACACCAAAAAGTAAGTAATTAAATATGGTTTTGGACATGATTAAAGGGATACACGCCCGTTGAGGTAGTTTAAAGTGTATTTTTTATACAAATTAAAGGAATAAACTAAAGGGATAAAGTGATATTCACCGCTGTGACCAGGAGCATGAAGGCCAACGCTGCCGCTGATTTACCCAAAACGTTAAACAGTAAAATATGCAACTTAAGAGATTAAAAAACATTATTAATTGGGTTGAAATAAATTAATTCATGATCAATATAAAGTCGATTGATCTTTTCGATTCAACTCATTATCAGATACGTTTTCTGAAGCATCAAAAAGACCTTCGTTTAACATGAAGGGATAAATCTTTTTTACAATATGCTGAATATTTATTGTTCCATCTGTATTTAATATAGAGGTGAGTATTGGTACCGTTGCTGCGATACGATACGCATCACAATACTTGGGTCACAATATGATATTATCACGATATTGCAATATCATTATATATGGTGCTATCTGCCACAGTAGTGGTGAAGAGACCATTTTCCCTCATTGTTTTAGGTGAGATATTAGGAACTGAAAGATCAATATTATATTGGGTAGCCGATATAATATAGATATATCATCAAGTCGATTTTGGTGATAAATCACCAAAATCACCCCAAAAACACGCCAATTAAATACTGACTGAATAAAGAAAAGCAATTATCTCTAAGATATAAAACAAAGGAACTGATCAGGTTAATAAATAGAAAAATAGGAACAAAACAAGTTAAACACAAATAATTTCCAATGTACCAAGATGTAAATCATTTGAATACAGGGCATGTCGCTCCGACATGCGATATTGCGATACGCTTCTGGGTTCTTGTTATCCTGAAAGACCCTGATATAAAGGAGGAGAGCTGGGTAGCGCTGTGGCTAGCTGTGCTCAGTAGCTAACAGGTTAGCATCTTTTAGCTCGCTCAGTTAGCCATATTAAGCTGCACTACTTTTAAATTCGTCTCAACAACTGTTCGTTTCCTACAAGTAGAATAACTTTTATTTGTCTAAAATCTCAATGAAAGTAATTTTTTGTCCTCCTCTGCCCTCAGATCTTATTAAAAAGAATAAAAATAAATGAGCGTTTTTGTGTCACCTTGTTAAATGGTAGAGCTCAGTGTTAGAAAGCAAGACTTTCCTTCCAGACCGATGATTGTTTTCTACTTTCGGCTACTTTAGATCGCCAATGAAATCTAAATAATAGCAAATAAAGGTTATAATATGTTGAGACTCTAATAGAGATTTGATCCTTGAGAAACGGGTGCAATACAGTTTGTCCGAGTGGATGCCATGTGATGAAGTCATAAGAAGGGGCGGGGCCCCGAGCAGATCTTTGGTTTCTAAACAACCAAAACCTGAACTAAAAGATCCAAGAAGCAGTTAAATTCGCCAGAATTCACCAGAACGTGTCGGTGACCAACGGGTCTGTCGATCTAGAACCTTTCCAAAGCAAAGGAGGCGCAAAAATAAATTAGCTTCTTAATTCTGACATCAAAGAAATTTGCACAAAGACAGAGGGTGATACGTAGAGCCGACCCGATCCAAGATCCAACAGAACCAGAACCCGTCTACGGTTAGGAGCCGCCTGCTGGGACCCACAGGCAGGTTTACAGGTTTAAAACAACATACCAGAGTTTCTGCTCCAGGAGCTTCTGTTTACTGAATCAAGTTCAAATATTATTGTTGCAAAAAACACATTTTTTAAATGGAAATTAAATAACTGCAATCCAGAAATAAAGTTTTGAAAAACATTTTAATTTTCAAAAAAATTTAGGAGTAACTTCACCATTTTCTCAGAATTAGTTATTTCAAATTCTATTATTTTTTGTATTTTTTTATTTTATAAAATAATGCAATTATAAAATCTGAAAAACAAAAATGTGGGGGGGAAAAATATAAACAAAATATGAAATTATAAAACCTTTGATAAATAATTTGAATAAACAGGGTGTGAAAAAAAATGTTTTAAAAAAGTTAATTTAAAAATGTTTTTCTGTTTCATTTCTGGAATGCTGTTTTATTTTAATTCCATTTACAAAATCTGCTCTTTAATTTACTAAATTCAATCCATACAGATTCGCACTAATTCATGGATGAAGAAGGTCTGCCTTTAATGTAACCATCAAACCCACTGACGGACGGTACCGAGGCCTGACGGACGGTACCGAGGTCTGACGGAGGGTACCGAAGCCTGACGGACGGTACGGAGGTCTGACAGATGGTACTGAAGCCTGACGGAGGGTACCGAAGCCTGACGGACCGTACCGAGGTCTGACAGACGGTACGGAGGTCTGACAGATGGTACCGAAGCCTGACGGACCGTACCGAGGTCTGACGGAGGGTACCGAAGCCTGACGGACGGTACGGAGGTCTGACAGACGGTACCGTGGTCTGACAGATTGTACCGAAGCCTGACGGAGGGTACCGAAGCCTGACGGACGGTACAGAGGTCTGACGGATGGTACCGAAGCCTGACAGACGGCACCAAAGCCTGACGGACTGTACCGAGTTCTGACGGATGGTACCGAAGCCTGACGGATGGTACCGAGGTATGACAGACGGTACGGAGGTCTGACAGATGGTACCGAAGCCTGACGGACGGTACCGAGGTTTGATGGATGGTACCGAGGTCTGATGGACGGTACCGAGGTATGACGGACGGTACCGAGGTCTGACGGACGGTACCAAGGTCTGATGGACGGTACCGAGGTCTGATGGACGGTACCGAGGTATGACGGACGGTACCAGGGACTGACGGACGGTACCAAGTTCTGATTGACAGTACCCAGGTCTGACGGACGGTACCGAGGTCTGATGGATGGTACTGAGGTCTGATGGATGGTACCGAGGTCTGATGGATGGTACCGAGGTCTGATGGACGGTACCGAGGTATGATGGACGGTACCAAGGACTGACGGACGGTACCAAGTTCTGATTGACAGTACCCAGGTCTGACGGACGGTACCGAGGTCTGATGGATGGTACTGAGGTCTGACGGACGGTACCAAGGTCTGATGGACAGTACCCAGGTCTGACAGACAGTACCGAGGTCTGACGGACGGTACCGAGGTATGACGGACGGTACCAGGGACTGACGGACGGTACCAAGTTCTGATTGACAGTACCCAGGTCTGACGGATGGTACCGAGGTCTGATGGATGGTA
Source organism: Cyprinodon tularosa (assembly GCF_016077235.1). NCBI lineage: Eukaryota > Metazoa > Chordata > Actinopteri > Cyprinodontiformes > Cyprinodontidae > Cyprinodon > Cyprinodon tularosa. The sequence goes on along the minus strand of NW_024039722.1, from coordinate 74,679 downwards.
CTGAGGTCTGATGGATGGTACCGAGGTCTGATGGACGGTACCAAGGTATGAAGGACGGTACCAAGGACTGACGGACGGTACCAAGTTCTGATTGACAGTACCCAGGTCTGACGGACGGTACCGAGGAAAGATGGATGGTACTGAGGTCTGATGGATGGTACCGAGGTCTGATGGACGGTACCGAGGTATGACGGACGGTACCAGGGACTGACGGACGGTACCAAGTTCTGATTGACAGTACCCAGGTCTGACGGACGGTACCGAGGTCTGATGGATGGTACTGAGGTCTGACGGACGATACCGAGGTCTGATGGACAGTACAGAGGTCTGATGGACGGTACCAAGGTCTGATGGACAGTACCGAGGTCTGACAGACAGTACCGAGGTCTGACGGACGGTACCGAGGTCTGATGGACAGTACCCAGGTCTGACGGACGGTACCGAGGTCTGATGGATGGTACTGAGGTCTGACGGACGGTACCAAGGTCTGATTGACAGTACCGAGGTCTGATGGATGGTACTGAGGTCTGACGGACGGTACCAAGGTCTGATGGACAGTACCCAGGTCTGACAGACAGTACCGAGGTCTGACGGACGGTACCGAGGTCTGATGGACAGTACCCAGGTCTGACGGACGGTACCGAGGTCTGATGGATGGTACTGAGGTCTGACGGACGGTACCAAGGTCTGACGGAGGGTACCGAAGCCTGACGGACGGTACGGAGGTCTGACAGATGGTACTGAAGCCTGACGGAGGGTACCGAAGCCTGACGGACCGTACCGAGGTCTGACAGACGGTACGGAGGTCTGACAGATGGTACCGAAGCCTGACGGACCGTACCGAGGTCTGACGGAGGGTACCGAAGCCTGACGGACGGTACGGAGGTCTGACAGACGGTACCGTGGTCTGACAGATTGTACCGAAGCCTGACGGAGGGTACCGAAGCCTGACGGACGGTACAGAGGTCTGACGGATGGTACCGAAGCCTGACAGACGGCACCAAAGCCTGACGGACTGTACCGAGTTCTGACGGATGGTACCGAAGCCTGACGGATGGTACCGAGGTATGACAGACGGTACGGAGGTCTGACAGATGGTACCGAAGCCTGACGGACGGTACCGAGGTTTGATGGATGGTACCGAGGTCTGATGGACGGTACCGAGGTATGACGGACGGTACCGAGGTCTGACGGACGGTACCAAGGTCTGATGGACGGTACCGAGGTCTGATGGACGGTACCGAGGTATGACGGACGGTACCAGGGACTGACGGACGGTACCAAGTTCTGATTGACAGTACCCAGGTCTGACGGACGGTACCGAGGTCTGATGGATGGTACTGAGGTCTGATGGATGGTACCGAGGTCTGATGGATGGTACCGAGGTCTGATGGACGGTACCGAGGTATGATGGACGGTACCAAGGACTGACGGACGGTACCAAGTTCTGATTGACAGTACCCAGGTCTGACGGACGGTACCGAGGTCTGATGGATGGTACTGAGGTCTGACGGACGGTACCAAGGTCTGATGGACAGTACCCAGGTCTGACAGACAGTACCGAGGTCTGACGGACGGTACCGAGGTATGACGGACGGTACCAGGGACTGACGGACGGTACCAAGTTCTGATTGACAGTACCCAGGTCTGACGGATGGTACCGAGGTCTGATGGATGGTACTGAGGTCTGATGGATGGTACCGAGGTCTGATGGACGGTACCAAGGTATGAAGGACGGTACCAAGGACTGACGGACGGTACCAAGTTCTGATTGACAGTACCCAGGTCTGACGGACGGTACCGAGGAAAGATGGATGGTACTGAGGTCTGATGGATGGTACCGAGGTCTGATGGACGGTACCGAGGTATGACGGACGGTACCAGGGACTGACGGACGGTACCAAGTTCTGATTGACAGTACCCAGGTCTGACGGACGGTACCGAGGTCTGATGGATGGTACTGAGGTCTGACGGACGATACCGAGGTCTGATGGACAGTACAGAGGTCTGATGGACGGTACCAAGGTCTGATGGACAGTACCGAGGTCTGACAGACAGTACCGAGGTCTGACGGACGGTACCGAGGTCTGATGGACAGTACCCAGGTCTGACGGACGGTACCGAGGTCTGATGGATGGTACTGAGGTCTGACGGACGGTACCAAGGTCTGATTGACAGTACCGAGGTCTGATGGATGGTACTGAGGTCTGACGGACGGTACCAAGGTCTGATGGACAGTACCCAGGTCTGACAGACAGTACCGAGGTCTGACGGAGGGTACCGAGGTCTGATGGACAGTACCCAGGTCTGACGGACGGTACCGAGGTCTGATGGATGGTACTGAGGTCTGACGGACGGTACCAAGGTCTGATGGACAGTACCCAGGTCTGACAGACAGTACCGAGGTCTGACGGACGGTACCGAGGTCTGACAGACAGTACCGAGGTCTGATGGACGGTACCAAGGTCTGATGGACAGTACCCAGGTCTGACGGACGGTACCGAGGTCTGATGGATGGTACTGAGGTCTGACGGACGGTACCAAGGTCTGATGGACAGTACCCAGGTCTGACAGACAGTACCGAGGTCTGACGGACGGTACCGAGGTATGACGGACGGTACCAGGGACTGACGGACGGGAAACAAGTTCTGATTGACAGTACCCAGGTCAGACGGACGGTACCGAGGTCTGATGGATGGTACTGAGGTCTGACGGACGGTACCGAGGTCTGATGGACGGTACCGAGGTATGATGGACGGTACCAAGGACTGACGGACGGTACCGAGGTATGACGGACGGTACCAGGGACTGACGGACGGTACCAAGTTCTGATTGACAGTACCCAGGTCTGACGGATGGTACAGAGGTCTGATGGATGGTACTGAGGTCTGACGGACGGTACCAAGTTCTGATTGACAGTACCCAGGTCTGACGGACAGTACCCAGGTCTGACGGACGGTACTGAGGTCTGACGGACAGTACCCAGGTCTGACAGACAGTACCGAGGTCTGATGGACAGTACCCAGGTCTGACGGACGGTACCGAGGTCTGATGGACAGTACAGAGGTCTGATGGACGGTACTGAGGTCTGACGGACAGTACCCAGGTCTGATGGACGGTACTGAGGTCTGACGGACAGTACCCAGGTCTGACAGACAGTACCGAGGTCTGATGGACAGTACCCAGGTCTGACGGACGGTACCGAGGTCTGATGGACAGTACAGAGGTCTGATGGACAGTACAGAGGTCTGATTGACAGTACCCAGGTCTGACGGACGGTACCGAGGTCTGACGGATGGTACCGAGGTCTGATGGACAGTACAGAGGTCTGATGGACAGTACAGAGGTCTGATGGACAGTACAGAGGTCTGATTGACAGTACCCAGGTCTGACGGACGGTACCGAGGTCTGACGGACGGTACAGAGGTCTGATGGCTGGTACCGAGTTCTGACTGGTTCCCATCTCCGCACAGAGGAGCACATTGCAGCAGACAACCAGAAGATTCAGCTGCAATATAAACACTCACCTTTAGTGAGGTTAGGTTTTATCTGCTGGGCTGGGTGTTTTGTTTCTGTTGCCCAGCAACCAGCAGGAAGTGTAAAGGTCCCGTTTAAGGAAATGGCCTCCCCAGTTCAGTCATAAAAACAACGAGCTGTCAGTTTTACTTTTCCTTTAAGTGCAAATAAAACAACGACAAACGAAGAGCCGGAGGCACCGGAGTGGGTTCGGATCCTGCACCCGGTTCTTCTGCAGGCTGAAACTCACACCCAGAACCAACATCTACTCGGGTTTAAAGACCCACAGCTCTCTGCAGAGCCAGCAGGCTTCACCACAGAAAGCAGAAAAAACAGAAGGAAGCAGGACTTACAGAACCAGAACAGTCCAGGGGGGGTTCTACAGGCAGCTGAAGTCCAGCACCGGGCGGATCAGCCTGGATCAGTCGTCCCTATCTGACAGCTCTGACTGCTTCCTGTCTTTGTTCGGTATCTCCTCCACGGCTCGGAGCAGAAAACGAGCTCAAAAGAAGAATCTTTCCGACAGGAACCGACCCAAAGGATCAGAGTGTGCAGGACAGAACGTCCACCTCTTCCTCTGGATTCGGTCCCAGGATCGACTCTGTGTGTTTCCTGCCTATCAGCTGGGGCTGCGCAGCGTGCGCCTTCCTCTCAATAATGTGACGAGGAGGGGAATTCCTGTAAGGCCTGCGGTGCCTGGGAGGGGGGGGGGGGTGTGAGAAGCAGGAGGGCCCGGCAGCAAAGAACCGCCCGGGCGACGACGTCACTGAAACTGGCTGCGGCACCTCCAGGGGATCCTCCTCCTCCTCCCCCCTCAGCGTCTCTGCTCGCTCAGCAGCAGCAGGAGGAACAAGTCCTGCTCTGCAGCTGCGCTTTCACTTCCTGTTTCACTCCTCGGAGTTTTGTTGTTTTTGCAACAATGTGACCCAGAAGCAGCTTCCAGCAGATGAAACCGCCGGTAGCTCAGCATCAGGCTCATGTTTAAAGGTTCTGCCGGCTCCACAGAGCCGGGACCGTTTGGGTCGGTTTGCTGCTGTCAACACATTCAGAAGATGAGCAAAAACCTTCGAATGTCAGCAGCAGGTTATCGGGTCCAAACCAGCAGAAGTTTATCATCCTGCAGAGACGAGGAACTCCACCTCAGAATCTACAGGCCTCAGTTAACATGTTAGGGGTCAAAGGTCATAGCAAAAATAAAACAACCTCTGAACCAGCAGCAGGGTTCATATCCACTTCCTGAGGTCACTGGGAGTTTTTATAGTTGCAGAGAAGTTCAGTATTTAGGCCTGACTTTCTGCAATGTCACGGCGCGGTCATCGTCCCGCTCTGTAAGCGAGCCAATGGCAGCAGCGGAGACAGGTCGGCGTCTGAAAGCTGAGAGCAAAAACAAGCCGTGACTCATCCAGCAGCTTAGCGTCAATCCGTGCTGCCCTTAGAGACGACCGGCTGGGGAGCGTCCATGCGGGACAGCTCAGCAAACGGCGGCTGAGCCCGGTGAGGTCATCCAGCGGGAAACCTCCTGCAGGTTCCTAGCGCTCATTCAGCTTCCTGGGCTCGCTCCAATCTGCCGCCGCTTACAATTAGAGACCTTCCTTCGTCTCTCAGCGGCTTTCATCTCCTAAAACAGTTGATCAACTAATAATTTCGGTAGGTTCTGTACTGCTGTTCCGTTCATTTCTATTTCGATAACTGATGAGTTTAACTGGAGATCAACTGATACCGTTTATTTTAACCGATTATTTTGATATCAGTCTAACCGATCTCCAATAAGTGATGCTGATGTTCCTGGAGCTGATATTGCTTTGCCTTCCTCCATTTACAACATAAAAAAAAACAGCAGAATGATAATAGATGCTATATGAAGTTTATAAAGTTCAATATGAATCTAAACTTAGGGTGCAACCAACCGTAGTAGCTTCATCTGGTCTGTTCCTGTTTGGCTGTGACTCCATCCTGGAGAGAAATATCAGCTGTGCTGCTGCCATCAACACCTTTGTTTCTAGATGTTAGAGATCTGCCTGTTTTTCAGTGTAGTCCTGTTTCTCTGACTGTGACTAACTGGATGTGCTCTCTTCATCCTCTGACATGGGAGCTGGCTCGGAGCTCGTCTGCCTGGCTGTGTGTTTCCTGGACGGGGCCGCCTGTGGAGCTGGTTGACAGTTGCCTTTTGTATCTATGCTTCTTTTTCTATGTCTGCTTCTGTCTCCTTGAACCCCAGTGGGCCTCAGCAGATGGCCGCTCACACTGAGCCTGGTTCTGCTGGAGGTTTCTTCCTGTTCAAAGGGAGTTTTTCCTCTCTACTGTCGCTACAAGCATGCTTAGTGTGAGGGATTGCTGAAGAGTCAATGAGTCGATGCAATCAGCTGGTTTTCCTTAGATCGTATGATCTGGTTGAATTGTATCTGTAAAGTGCCTTGAGATGACGTGTTGTGAATTGGCGCTATAGAAATAAATTGAATAGAATGAATCCGTCGATTATTTTGCGATATAGCCAAAGGTTCCTCAAAAAAATACTTTTCACAGAAATTAAACAGATTGTCAGACAATCATTTATATATATTTTTTTATCTTAAATGCAAAATATTTATATAGTTTTTTACAGTTTTGGTATAATTCCTGCTCTAAATGTGTCACTCTATCAGCTATAGGCAGGTTTTAGAGTCTCTATACTCCAGTTAACAATTAATCGATTACTAAATCAGTTGACAATCATTTCAATAATTGATTAATTATGATTAATCTGACTGTTTCAGCCCTAATTTTAACAAAAACAAACTTTATCAAGGAAGTCAACAAAGACATAAACAATGGCTTCAAGCGGCAATGCATCCGCTTCACCCATCCATGCACTATGAATCAGTGAAAAAAAATTGTCTTGTGAACGTAAACTGAACTAAAATCCTATAATCTATGGAAATGTGGCTTTATGCAGGGGTGGTTCTAGCAGGGGGGCATGGCCACCCCTAACCAATCATTGGCCACCCCTGTGGCCACCCAAACAGGTAGCTGTTCCCCCTGGAACAAGCAGTTCTCCACTAAGCCTGATGGTGGCAGCAGTGATTTCCTACTTTAACATTTTAATGCTGGATTTTTAACCAAAAACTGACAAAAAAAAATACTACAAATAAAGAATGTTTGCTCTTTTAAGAATAATTTTAAAAGTTTTTCTAGGGGAGAGTTTATCTCTGCAGTCACCAAGGAGTCTTCTCTAAAGAAAAAGAACATCGCTAAACCCAATTAATGGAAATATTATTTAGAAACATACATTTATTTAAATGTTACTGATATATAAATATGTTCATAGCTTTATCAGCAGAAACTCTTATTTATTTTCCTGTTTTATTTTGATCAGCATCGATCGACCATAAGATGTTTTTGTTGCCTCTCAGTTTTCAGCCACTCCTCAGCCCTGAACGACCATCCCTACGAACACTTTCTGGAACCGCCACCCGTCAGGCACCTTGCTAATGTGGACACCTCTGAAAATCCCTTATGCTACATTGAGGAGAAGCAAAAGTGCGCGTTCTGCTTCATTTTTGATGCCTGTACAAGTTCAGTTCCGACAGGCGGCTGAAGCATCTTTTTCTGCTCTAGCTGCGCTGGTCTGATGCTAATTGGTTCCCCCTGGCCAAGCCGCCCAGAGCGGAGAGCCTTAATCCTCTGATAAGGAAAATCTATGATAGAATATTAAAAAGAACGTGCATTCCATCCGTTTCCAGATTTATAAAAAGGTTTGAAATTTTCCGACATGGCTGTGAGTCCACTGAGACAAACAATCCTGGTTCTCCACTGAATAATTACAGGTTTAACGGTCCGAGCCAAGAGCCTCGGTCTACGCTGCTAACTTCAGCTGTGGCAAAACCAGAAATAGCCACAAATGGGTCAGAACAAAAGGCCTCAGGCTGCCAGAGATCCTGCAGGCGTCACTTTGGGTCCAAAATGCTCCCATTAAACCTCTGAGCCCCAAACATCTGATGGAAGCTGACGGTTCTACTCAGGAGGGGATTTTCCATTAGGGTATACTAAGCAGTTTCCTAGGGCCCCAAGTTCCTGGGGGCCCCATAAAACTCTGTCTACATGTATGATTAATACAACTATTCCTTATTTGTGCACATTAATTATGTTTCTGAGAAAAATCCTTTGGCTAAAATGCCATCAGAACGCTGATAATATTAAGTGTGTCTCAGCCCCCCCCCCTTCAGTGTCCACAATATTGGATCAGTCCATTTGCTGCACATGTTCAGAAAGGTCCAAACAGACAGCAGCAAACCATTTGAAAACAAACCATGCAAAGAGCAGTGTTGCCAACTTAGCGCTTTAGTCGCTATATTTAGCCACTTTTCAGACCCCTCTAGCACTTTGATTTCTAAAAAGCTCCTAGCGCCAAATCTAGAGACTTTTTTCTGCTACTGGAGACTTTGGAGACAACATCTAAAAGCAGCGAACTCTGCTCTCCAGAGCGAGTAGATTGGTAACCCCGCCTCCTGCTCTCCTCTATCTTGTCTGCTGTCATGATTCATGCAGCTATTATTTCATCCAAATGAAAAATGGAGAACAGATAAGCAGATCATGGCTTGTCTACAGTGAAAAGAAGGACTGGGTTATTTACTTTGGCCTTTTTGGAAACACAGGAAGGAGCAATCAGCTAAGTGAGCTTAGTGCTTGGAAAAAATCTTTCATTCCTTTAGAGACAGCATGAAAAGTCAGCTGAGTACAAAACATAGAGAGGAAAACAAGAAGAAAAGGGACAAGAAGAGAGGGACACAACCTAGAGTAGGGGACGTTTTCCAGGACAGGTGTTGTGAATGAAACGGTGCCCAGCTTGAAAGAGCTCCTGTGTGTCTCTGAATGTGTGCATTGATGACTGAAAGACATCTTCTGCCTCCATTTATCTGTTTACTACAGTCTGTTTGATTCATGTTAATGTGGATTTAGAGACATTTCAATTAGTGGAAAAAAATGCAGGAGGGAATATAAAAAAAAAAAAGTCTAATAAACCAACATTTTCTTGACCTCCGCTCTAAAGGGTTAAAGCCTTTGATGGAGGTAGTGGAGGCGGCCTTCGGTGGTTTACGGCGGTCAGCTGCAACGTTCATTTTTCCGTTCGGTTAAACCGATCCGTCCATCGGTGCATTTCCGCTTTGCGAGATCAGGTCATGGGGGTCAGGGTGTCCAGCAGGGAAACCCAGACTCTCCTGGCTACACTCTGCAGCTGCTAATCCTGCAGGATGTGATCTGCTGCTCACTCGGGCCTGCGGTTCTCTAAACACTGCAGACTTTAGGGAAAAGAGTGAAACTTCCTGAAAAGCCTGAAGATGAGAGAGACACATTTATAACTCAGGCTCTGACGCACAAGCAGAGGAATCTAACAGGATTCGCAGAGTTTTGAACCAGTTGGCAGCTGTTGCTCCGATTCTAATCACGATGCCATCCTCTCTGCAGGAGGAGAGACTATTAAAGCCGCCGAGCCTTCCAGGAAAAAGAGACGAGTCTTAATTAGATCTGAGGCTTATGAGGCCGGGAGCAGCGAGGCTGTCAGGAAATAAGGAGCTGGATGGACGCGGGGTCAGCGGCGGCGTTATGAAACGGGACGCAGCTCCGCCGCACCGGGCGCCTCTCCATCATCCGCCTGCCTCCGACACCTCGGTGATGGAGCCCAGACGCTCCTGCTGTAATGTGGAAAAATGAGGGCAGTGGAAACCTCATTAAAAGCCAATTTTATCAAAACTCACTCTGATCTGACTTTCTGCTGCGGCAGGAGGGAAGTTTTTCTTCAAGTTCTGCTGTTGGACTGAGGACCGCCTCCAGGTGTCTTATTAATGTCTGCCCCCCTGCATCGCCACGGCAACGGTGACCAAACCCAACTTTAAAAACATTCATCTGCTGTTTGTTCTCATTCTCTGATATTTAACCGACTTAACTTAATTATTCTGCAGGCTAGTTTGTAGTTAAAACAGAAAAAAAAAAACTTTTTAAAATAAAAATATAAAAAAACAGGATAGAGGAAATAAATGTAGTTCTGCTTTACTTTAAAATTAACCACAGGCTCATTTATTTCCATCATCCATCATCTGGATCCTGCTGTAATTGACTGCTGTTGCCAAGCAACCAAACATTGATTATCTTATTAATGCATATTTAGGATGCATATAAATTATTTTGTGAAGCTCGATATCGATGCGAGTCCGACTCGTTCCAGCGAACATCTGGTAACATGTTTCTACATCGTTATTCTATCGGATCGCGTTCGCCATCGCAGCTCGGTGCAGAACTTCATCATTCCCATTTTTTTTTTTTCATTTAAAAAAAGCTCATGTTTACACTGGAAAAACGATCTAGAAATAAGTATTTAAGTGTATTTACCCTTAATTTGAGTTGAGGTAAATGAGATAGTTCAGCATTTTTACTCTTAAAATAAGATAATTAGATGATATACACTTAAAATAAAAAAAATGTATTTGTGTATCGAGGCACGTCAGGAGAGAAGTTAAAAGACTACTGGTACTTTGTAATTTACAGGGTTCCTACAGCATGAAGCAAGTTAAATTCAAGACTTTTTAATGCCACTTGAAATAAAAATTTAAGACTAAATTCACAAGAAACACAAAAAAACCTGCTTGCGATAACTTAACCCAAAGGTTTATTTTAACATAAACCACTGCACTAATGTTTCAGATTTTGAAAAGCTTCCCATACAGGAAGAAAGCTAAAAACACACAAATGACAGATATATTTGTACAATTATTTAACTGAATTCACAAACTTTGTTTTAGCAGGGAACAAAACAAGTCAGTTTTAAAGCCCCAACATAACCAGTGCTAAGTCTTTATTGCAGCTATTTTTCTTTGTATGGTTTTCTTAGTATGTTTGATTTGGTGATAAGTGGAGGCGTTGCAGAGACAAGGGTGGAACTAAACTGGGAAATACCGGCTGTTTCTCTGTAACTCCATTTTGACGCTTTGTGTTTCGTGCTTCGCATGTGCGACTCCACTGCCTTAATTCCCATCGTTCTGAGCTTGAATGACTTCTTGCATAAATCCACTGAGCCTCATGTATGTTCCCTGGTTTTAGCCATGGAGGAAACTCTTGGCTGGAGACAATTTTGGTTACATTAACACTTGCTCATATTTTCCAGACAAAAAGTAAATGGTGCATCTCCCAAATGTCCCGGCCGCAACAACGCTTTATTGGTTCCGCTATCGGGACGGAACCAATAATGGCGAGCAGTTATTTATTTTAAATAAAAAAACTAAAATTTTAATGTTTTATTTAGATTACAAAAATAAATCGTAATAACAATAATCCTATTTATGATGTTTTAAAAATTAAGACCAACGAAAGACTGATTTAAGACATATTAACACCAATTAAAGGAATAGTACACTCAAAACATGATTAGCCTTCATTTTCTACTCACCCCCATGCTGAACAACACTCTGGAGTACTTTTTTGATATCTCAAATGCATCTGGAGATCTGGGAGGCTTCTTGCTGTCTGCTGACATTCAAATAATGGAGGTCTATGGCGCCCGAGGCAGAAAGGTCCATAAAAGTCCACAAAAAACGTGTCAACATTCCTCCATACTGCTCGTCCAATGTATTCCAAGTGTCCTGAGTGGGTAGCATCCAGAATTTACTCGAAACAAAGTCATTTAGAATGTTTTTAGAGCATAAACAGTAGTGTATAGGATTTCCTAAAAGCGCGTTCACGAGTCTACGGAAACCGCGGCAGACCAAACCAGATGAAAGTGCGCATTCAGCTCGGCAAAGAACTCATGCTCTTCCTCAACACTGAAGTCCTCAGACATTTTTCTTTCGTTGTTTCTTTCTTTGCACAGGTAAACAGCACATTTCTTCTTCTACGCTTGCATTATCGGCAGAGCAGACGCTGAATGCGCACTTTCATCTGGTTTGGTCTGCCGCGGTTTCCGTAGCGTCGTGAACGCGCTTTCAGGAAATCCTATACACTACTGTTTATGCTCTAAAAACATTCTAAATGACTTCGTTTCAAGTAAATTCTGGACGCTACCCACTCAGGACACTTGGAATACATTGGACGAGCAGTATGGAGGAATATTGACACGTTTTTTGTGGACTTTTATGGACCTTTCTGCCTCGGGCGCCATAGACCTCCATTATTTGAATGTCAGCAGACAGCAAGAAGCCTCCCAGATCTCCAGATGCATTTGAGATATCAAAAAAGTACTCCAGAGTGTTGTTCAGCATGGGGGTGAGTAGAAAATGAAGGCTAATCATGTTTTGGGTGTACTATTCCTTTAAGGCCTTAGTTTTATTTTGAAGAATTCAATGCCTTTCAAGACTTTTTAAAGACACGGGAACCCTGATTTAATTTATAATTCTTTATGGACTAGAAATAATTTGTTGAGTCTTGTTCTATGCATCTGTAGATGGTGGAATTTGTGTGTGTGGAATTTTGTTGTGCATGTGTGGCTCTTGTCGTTTGCCGGTATGAATCACATATGTGAATTTGTGAAAGTTGAAACCGATCTTGCGCCATAGCAGAGGCAGGGAACAGAAACATCTACTGAATCCACTAATGAATCAGGGAAATGCTGCTACAGACATGCTGGAAAATAACTGATATTGGCCCAAAATATCTTCTGGTCGATGTATCGGTCACTTCCTACACCTTCATTACCTCCTTTTTTTGGTATTGGTTTCTCATGCATTGCTGCTTATCCATTATTATTGTTTTGATCATAAAGGATTAATATTTAAAGTAGGAGGTGTGTAACTTTTAACATCATTGCACCATTTTTCTAATAGGAGGAAAAAGGAAAACCTTAACCTTAAGAATCTGCCCCTGGAAAATAGTTAAAATGATCTCAAAACAATCAGTATGGCCCCTAAAAAAACCTGCATCAGTCCATCTCTACCTTCAACGCGCTGTTAGATTTTTCTAACGCTTCTTCAGCTCCAGTTGCTGCTGTTGTCGTGTTTTTCAGGTCATCGTTGATGTTGCCTCTTCAGCTCTCCTGTGCTGTGGGATTGTTTCACAATCAGCCGTGGAGGCTTGGCTTTTAAAGGTCAGCGCTCGCTGCCGTCCGCGCAGACGTGCAGCCTTTAGCAGCTGCTTCACACATTTTCACACTGTTTGCAGATTCTTTAACTGGTGATTTTCACCAACTGTTTGGTTTTATACGTTTGTGGGTTTCTTTTTTTTTTCTTTTTCTGCTGTTTAGTTGAAAATGTCTTAATTTTTTCAGATAGTTTGTTAACATCTTTGATGCCCTGTATGGGGGGAATTTTGTTCCATCATTGAACAAGCAAAGAATGTGTTCTAAATGGGGAAAAAAAGAAAAAAAAAAAAAAAAAGGAAATTTGAAAGGAAAAAAAAACATAGAAAACTATTTTTTGTGTTTTTTTTTTTTTTGTACTTTCTGCAAAATTGTGTTTTACAGAATGTGATCTGTAAAACGCTATTTTGAAAAAAAAATGTGATTCTTAATGATTGATATATACATTCATACATATATATATTAGGGGTGGAACGGTTCACAAAATCCACGGTTCGGTTCGGTTCACGTTTTCGGTTCGGTATATGTTGATCTGCATTTTTTCTGTGTGTTTTTGCAACAATAATGTAACAGAAATCACTCCATAGCCGTCCTGCATGATGCAGGATTTTGAAGTTTCAGTTTAAACATTAAACTCTTGTTTGGTCTTTATTGATTTATTTTTCCATCAGGTTGGTAATTAGTGCGAATTTTGTCTGTTTTTTCTTGTACTTAAACACTCCGCTAGCGCACTGTTTTGCTTTTTTGCGATAAATGACATGTATACACATCATTTATTCATCTATTGTTTAGGATTTCGCTTTAATAAACCAGTTCAAGATGCTCACCGTCTGGTTCGGATCAAATATCTGCTCCAGTTATATAAGCTGTGATCGAATGATTGAGGAATGCTTGAAAACTTTCCAGTTGAGTCGTATGATTATAACTAATGATCTGAAATAAATATGTATGAAGGTGTTTCTATGCAGGGTTAGAGGCAGATGTTTCCAGCTGTAAATGAGGTAATCATCTCGCTCCTAGGCGCTGATGTAAAGCCGCTGTCGTTCGTCGCTGCAGACGTTCCCAGCGGGTGGCTCCGGGGCCTGCGGCAGCCCGCCTACGTGCATCGGTGTCCGGCCTTGCGGCCTCCCTCTGGGGGCTTTTCCTGCAGCTGCTGTTTTTTCTTCCCTGCCACCAGACGACCATCTGCTTTCGCAGCACATGCGTGTTGTTGCTCATCCTCGCTGCAGCAGCGTGTCACAACAGAGCGCTCTGCGTTTCGTCTGCGAGCGAAGCCTCTGATTCAGCGGCTCGAGGAAAGCTGTGACAGTTTGTTGGGAAACAGGGAAATTTCACAGCTGCTTGTGGGTTTTTCTCTTTGCAGGAATAGATCTGAGCTGCAATCTGAACCGTTTCATCAATGATGAGGTCGAGTTTATCTTCATTAACATTAAAAGATGCTGATTTTAAGCTATGAACACAAATTTTTCCGGTTTAAACAGAAAATATCTATTTTTTTCTAAAGTCTCCCACTTTTTTTTATTTTGAATCTGCCGCCCACCTTCACCTGCTGCTGCTCCTGCATGAGAGGAGGTTACATAACCAGGCCTCTTCCTCTTTATGTTTTCTCTTCCTCCTCCTCATAGCCTCTCAGTCCTCAACCTTCATCCTTTCTCACTGAATCTAAACTCATTTTCATCTCTTCTATTAAAGTTCTGCAGAAGAACCAAAGCTGGAAAATTCCGATCATCAGAAACAAACTGATTAAAATTTTTCTGGTTTGTACAGATTTTCTGATCGGCCCATTCGGGTTTTTTTTTTTAAAGAACAAACAACAAAGGTAAAGAAAGTTCTGTGTCAGCTCTCATTTAAACTGGTCCTCGGGTTAAAACAGGAACGACATCCTGCTGGCTGCTGTGTTTATGAAGCGGATTGATCAATAATTGGTCCATGGATCAGTAACCTGAGCCGATCACACTGCAAAAAATCTAAATCTTGATAAGTCATTTTTTTTAAATAAGTGCATTTGTTCTTGAATTAAGGAGATAAAGGAGACATCTTGCCAATGGAACAAGAACATTTAGATTTAAAATAAGAAAACACAATTGCATTGTCTTATTTCAAGTGAATATTATCTAATTATCTTATTTTATGAGTAAAAATACTCATTCCATTGGCAAACTATCTCATTTACCTGCTCAAATCAAGGGTAAATACACTTAATTTAAGAAATTTGTACTTATTTCTAAATCATTTTTCCAGTGCAAGGAGGAATCGGCCTATTCCATCTGTGGCCGATGGATCGGTGCATCTCTGGCTGGAGAATCGACTGATGGCGTTTCCCTCTGAACACATTAGATTCTTTAAAACATGCAAAAATCATCAACCATAGAAACTAAATAACTAAACGTTTAGTTTTGAACAGGAAAAGCTAAAATACTGAATAAGTCGGTTATTCTTCCTTGAAATGAGTGAAATATCCTTTGTTTTCAGCAGGTAAGAACATTTACCGACATTTAACGATGATTTTCGTTTAGATTAGAAAATTAAAACAACTCTACTATCTTATTTAAACTGCATTCTATTTATTTCTCTTCTTTAAAGGACAAAAAATATTCAATTTAATGCAAACTGAGATGTATTATTTTTAGGGAATGTTTTTTGATTTTTGCAGCTTAATTTAAGTTTCTATTTTATTTCATCCACTGGAAAAGCGATCTAGAAATAAGAAAAAATGTCTTAGATTAAGTCTATTTACTCTTAATCTGAGTAGGTAGTAGTGATAGTTTGCCAATGGAATGAGTATTTTTACTCTTAAAATAAGATAATTAAATAATATGCACTTGAAATAAGATAATGTAGTTGTGTTTTCTTATTTTAAGTGTAAATTATCTTGTTCCATTGGAAAAATGTCTCTTTTACCTCCTCAATTCAAGAACAAATGCACTTATTTTAAGAAAGAATGACTCATCTAGATTTAGATTTTTTGCAGTGTGATAAAAAACTGCAAAAACGATCTAGAAATAAGTAAAATTTTCTTAAATTAAGTGTATTTACCCTTAATTTCAGTAGGTAAACAAGATGATCTGCCAATGGAATGAGTGTTTTTACTCTTAAAATGAGATAATTAGATACTATGCATTAGAAATAAGACAATGAAAATGTTTTTTCTTATTTTAAATGTAAATTGTCTTGTTCCATTGGCAAAATGTCTCACTTACCTCCTCAATTCAAGACAAAATGCACCTTTTTAAAGAAAAAATTACATTTTTTGCAGTGAAGCGTCCAGGTTTTAAAGTAGGAATGTTTCCTGGTCGGATGAGTCCGTTTTCAAACCTCTGAACAGAAACTTTAATTTGAGAGCAGCGGGGTGTCGGGTTTCCGGATCAACACATCCGGAGCGGTTGCTAAACGCAGAGGAAAACCAAACTCGTACCTCGGAGGGAAAAGGGAAGTGGAGGGAAACGGAGGAGACGAGCCGCCTGAGCCGTACCTGAGATGATGAAGAGCGGAGCAGGAACGCTGGAACCGGCGGGAAACACCTGACGATCCGCAGCCAGAAAACAACATTCCCAAATAAAAGCTGGAATTCCAGAGCTTCTGCTTCCCCCGGTTTCCCTAAAGTAGACCGCAGGTCTGAGAGACGAGACTCTGTCCGCTCTGAGATTTCACTTCTCGCTCCTGCTTGTTTTCTCCTCTGTCACTGGAGCCCTCCTCCTCTCCTCCCTCCTCTGCTCCTTTTTTTTTTATCCTTTCTGTAAGTCAGGGAAAGCCCTCCCTGCTCAACTTGGCCGAGCCGACTGGAGAGCGCTCCCTGCTATAAAAAGCCAAACAAAGCAGGATGAAGCTCTAAAAACAGCACAGCTCTTTAAATCCTCACAACACTCTGAACATGAGATTAGCTTCAGCGCTACGAGCTGGCACACCCCCACAGGGGGCTATAAATACTCATCAATCCGATCCGCACATCGATCGGAGCGCTGCGGGCTTTGATGAAGACCTGAGCTCCTCATCCTCAGACAGGAGGAAAACCACCGCGGAGCATCACCTGATCTGAACAACAACCGTTACCCTGACATAAAGAAACCTCCGCTTCCTTCAGGCGTGGAGGAAATAAACAAACTCCTCATTATGAAGCAGAACATCAGCAGGTTGTTGATAAAAGCTGATTAGGGTTGATAATCTGCTGATTTAATACAACCAAACATGAATCTATGATCAAAGATGTCAGGAAAAACCTGAAGAATCATTTATGAACTTCTTGTTGATGATCCAATCAGCTTGGAGGTGGAATAAGATAGGAGAGGAATCTGCTGAGTCATGTTTGGACCTGTTTCTGATGGTGATTCCCATCAACTTCTTAAAGTCGTAGGCGGCTGTTCCAAACGTTACATTTCCGAATTCTCCCGAGTGGTGCACGACTTTACACGAGTGAATAAAGTGAATGTGATTGGTCCATTATCAAGGGGGCGGGATTCGTAAGCAAGTTTGGTTGTGGCCAGTTTGTGGGAAGCATCTTGCTAACCAGTTAGCATCTTAGTGCTAGCAGGTTCCCAATGGGAAATTCCATTGGGACCAAGTAGCACTAAATTGGTGACTTAGAAACGACGCTGTCAAGGAACGCTATGGACAGCGGAAACATGCAAGAGGAGGAGAGTTTAGTGTCGGAGGTCGTGGATGAGTCTCCTCCGTCATCCATTTTTTATTTAGAGGAGGAAAGCGGGGACGAAGATGTTGTGGAAGAGGACGCCAGGGCGGCAGAAGCTTGGTTTGGTGTAGAAGGCTTCCAGCCGTACATGTTTGAGCCCTTGCCTCGCAACGCTGCCAGTTCTGTTAGCTCTACGCCTGCCGAAGACACAGACGTCCATCCCCGTGAACACTGGGACGCAACTCAATGGGAAAGGAAAGGATTCTGGTTTCAACCGTTGCGTATATTAGCTGCGACACATGAATCAAGATGCTATGACCGAAAACATGCTATTGACAGATGACCGGCGATATATGATTGGCCGAATTTAGGTGTTCAGGCTGACGTAGAACTAACTGGCCTGCAGAAGATAACGAGAGAAAAAACAGATTTTAAGACAGGATTTTTTTTTTTTAAATAGAAAATTTCTAAATTTTGGGACAATGTGGTTTGATAAAGAGTACATTTATATACATGTTTAAAGGAGAATTCCGGTTTTTAACACTTTTAGCCCATTTTCTGTAGTGTCCAGGATGAACGTTTTTTTCTTTACGAAACTTTTTTTGGAACGTCATTGAACAGCGCTGACGACCCGGTGAGTAGCATATTTAAAAAAAAACAACGTTTAAGGTTGTTTTAAGGACATTATCGGACATGCACAATGGAAGCCATTCTGAAGCAGCCAGGGGGGGATTCTGCATGAGCCAAAAAGCAGAGACAGGACCAATCGTCAAAATTTTGGTGTCGATCATTCGATTTCATCCTGGACACTACAGAAAATGCGCTAAAAGTGTTAAAAACCGGAATTCTCCTTTAAGCCAGAATGATTTGACTTTTAAATAAGATTTCCCTACGACTTTAAAGGGGAACACCTGTTTTTTTACATTGGGCCCTTGATTTTCCGTTATTCCATCATGTTCTACTCACCCATATGAGTTTCGTGTCATTTGGAGCCTTTCTGGAGATATTCTGTTAGCTTATATCAAGTAACGTCTTCCTATGGGCAACGACTTGAAGGCACAAACTAAACTGTTCATCATTTAATTCTTTATGGTACGCCAGCATTCACAACATGTAGGCCAATCACTGACATCCGCCGTTATATTTTTATATATTTTTTCTAAAACAAAGCAGAGTGTGTATGACGTCATCCGTGCCAAACTGGAGTACTGACAGGCGGCGCTCTACCCCTTCTATTCATTGTAGCTAATCTGAATCGTTCATTTGGAGAGTGAGATCATCTGTGGTAGCAGCACTAGACATCTTCCAGGCATGTGAGGAAAACTAGCAGCAGTTCAGCCGACAGGAAGAATGAATGGTAGCCGGCGCACGCTGATGACGTCATACACACGCCGCTTTGTTTTAAAAAAAATATAAAAATAAAAAATCTAATGGCGGATGTCTGGGGGACAGTGATTGGCCTACATGTTCTGAATGCTGGCGTACCATTAAGAATATATTATGAACAGTTTAGTTTGCGCCTTCAAGTCGTTGCCCATAGGAAGACGTTACGGAATATCTTCAGAACGGCTCCAAATGACACAAAACTCATATGTTTGAGTAGAACATGATGGAATTACGTAAAATCAAGGGCCCAATGTAAAAAAACGGTGTTCCCCTTTAAGGCCAGGTGTACACTGTACGATATTTTCAACCGTTGTACTCGGCTACAACTCAAACTGTATGACGAAACCGCAGGGCTTAAAAGTTCACATCTTACACTGTACGGCCTAGCGCTCTGATGTGATCTACCCGCCCACACTGCACGTCCAAAAACCACACGCTGAACTCAGCGCCGAGAGATGGCGCTGGTCGGACTGGCCAATCTGAAACAAGAAGAAGAACTCCCTTTTTGCACATATGCAGTTCACCAGGTTTTGGTCAAGCTCTGGTGAGCGTGTCGCAGATACTTTTGATTTCTGCCCAATATTGAAGCGTGGTCTGCGCTATGTTATTCCTCGCCACAACGCAAGAGGGCCAATCATGAACTAGCTATGGGTCTAGATACGGTCGAGGCGGTGAGGAAGTGGGAGCGAGTTTGTGCGACAACGGAGGGACATGAGGGCCAAAAATAGCGGGGATCCAGGTGGAAAAAGGGTCCCAGCGTTCTTGCGCACCTCGCTCTTCTAGCGGGTCCATCTTCAGTTGTTTTCCAAAAATGGCGGTCACACAAACAGAACAAGCCGGCAGGTACCAAACAGGAAATACGTACAGTGTAGAGCGGATGTAGATTTGACCAAATCTGCGTAATTTAGCAGTAAACAGTAGCTAGGTTAATACTGCGATCAAAGACATCTCTCTATGCAGGCCGGGCGCCTCCTGGCGCTTTGCTGCTCCCCTCAGGACCCTGGCTTGTGCATCATTTCATGGGCGTTACGCTGCCGTACGTTATGCATAAGTTAGGCTCTCGTTGGACAGAAGTTCTGGACTCATTATGATACTCTATGCATATGCCCAAAATAAAAAAATTAAAAATACATAGAAAGTTCAGCATCTGCCAGCGTTTTAGGAGATTCTGGGATGTCAGGCATACGCTGGATAAATCATCAGGGTGTGACAGGTGACCTTAGCCTTTTCCTGTTTCAACACACCTGATTTACATCAGTGAGTTATATCTGGGCTTCTGTAGAACTTTGTGGGCAGCAGTTGAGGTAATTCCTTCATTTGAATTAGATTTACAGAGACTGGGACAGTCTAACATCCGTCGCTCTGCTGCTGCAATTCAGGAGGAGTTTAAATGATGGTACGATGTGATGCAGGACAGGACCTGGAGCCGTCCGTCTTTGTGTTGGAGATTTACATTCGGCTTGTCTGAGGTTTTCTCACGATCCTCGCTACACAGACATAAAATTGTTAATGATTAATCTATGATCTGCATATCTCAGGCCTGCAGGGGAGGACGCACACACTGACACAGAGTGAATGAGTCTGCAGTGAGGAATCTCTTTTATGAGGCACACCTGAAGCTCAGTCTGACTCACCGACGCCCTGAGAGCCTCTCCAGCTCCTCACTAAGGTACATGCAGCGGAGTCAGGGAAGAAGTCAGGAAATCCCACAACAAGTGGCTTCTAATTAGGAAAAGGAGGCAAATGACCCAAGAGGCTGAAGGTGTTTGATTGAACCAGAGCACATATCACCCAGAAGCAGACATAAAACAAGGTTTCATTTTACAGTTTACTACATGGTTTTTATTCTGCTTTGGTTCTAGAACGTTTGCTTATTTTATAAAGTTAGGGTTAGGGTGATTTTATTTCTTTATAAAGAAATTAAATCTCAGAAAACAGAAAAGTAATTCTAAAATCTTTTAAGAAGATTTGTTCTTCCTCAAATCTGCATTTTAAAATGCGTTATTGATCTAAATGCTGTTCATCAAACATCCAAACAGGTAAATAGTCCCCAGGTGTGTTCAGCTGATCTTTCTCTGGCTGCACGCATGTCGCCTTTAACCAATCAGAGCTGCAGGCTGGAAGGAAGCCGCTGGTTGGGTTGTGTTTCCAACTTTCTGGAGGAAATCAGCTTTTATAGCGGACCGCAATCCGGACCCAACCTGATTTAAAACATTTATAAATTACCGCACATTGTCCGACTACAGTGTCTAATTTCACTTGCGCCTCTTCTCCTGTTAATACGGTAAAGCCCTGGGGAGCGTCCGGCTCCAGGCTGCACCATGAACAGAATCAACAATAAATCTGGATCCAGGCTCAAAATGAGCTCCTTGATATGTGCTTGAGAATGGCTTAGTCTCCGGTTAAACCCAGGTTTAAAGCCTTGCAGGGCAGCCTAATGTCCACTGCCAACATTAAGACAGAAAAAAGAAAGAAAATAAAAAACCATCTTTTCAGGGGTTTGAGAAAATATGGGAATCAGGAAACTGATCGATTGTTGTTCTCTACTTCAAAAAAGACTTTTAAAGATTTTAAAATGGAAGAATTTTCTATTTTTTTTTTAAATACTTTTCTTTATTTAAAAATGTATAACATAACAAGGATGCATAAAAAACTCATTTTCTTTCAGTGTTAAATTCTGTTTAAAGTAACAGATTATAATTAAAAATATCTCCGGACCTTTACTGGTTCATCATTTTTTTTTTTTACCCGCTGATTTTTAATTGGTTATCCCTGTTTTATAGAGTTATAAGTTTTTAGTCACAAACTATAAACATGCAGCAGGTCTAAAAAATGTTGATGAGCTAAAATATGACCTGAAGCGGAGTCTGGGTCAGCGACGTCCGCCCAGCATCGCCTCCAGTTCTGTTCTGCTGCCGTGTGAAAGTTAACGGCTGCATATGGTCCTTTTTTTCCCTACGGAAGAGGATTAGGGCCACTGGGGAAAAAAAAAAAAAAAGTTAACTGATTTTTATTTTATTTTATTTCAGTATAGTATGGGAAAAAAGTCAGAATTCTGACTTTTTTTATTGTCAGAATTCAGTCAGAATTCTGACTTTAATCTCAGAATTCTGACTTTAATCTCAGTATTCTGACTTTTTTCTCACAATTCTGAGATTAAAGTCAGAATTCTGACTGAATTCTGACTTTAATCTCAGAATTGTGAGAAAAAAGTCAGAATACTGAGATTAAAGTCAGAATACTGAGATTAAAGTCAGAATTCTGAGATTAAAGTCAGAATTCTGACTGAATTCTGACAATAAAAAAGTCAGAATTCTGACTTTAATCTCAGAATTGTGAGAAAAAAGTCAGAATACTGAGATTAAAGTCAGAATTCTGAGATTAAAGTCAGAATTCTGAGATTAAAGTCAGAATACTGACTTTAATCTCAGAATTGTGGGAAAAAAGTCAGAATGCTGAGATTAAAGTCAGAATTCTGACTTTAATCTCAGCATTGTGAGAAAAAAGTCAGAATGCTGAGATTAAAGTCAGAATTCTGTGAGAAAAAAAGTCAGAATTCTGAGATTAAAGTCAGAATTCTGTGAGAAAAAAAGTCAGAATTCTGAGATTAAAGTCAGAATTCTGTGAGAAAAAAAGTCAGAATTCTGAGATTAAAGTCAGAATTCTGACTTTTTTATTGTCAGAATTCAGTCAGAATTCTGACTTTAATTTCAGAATTGTGAGAAAAAAGTCAGAATACTGAGAAAAAAAGTCAGAAATCTGAGATTAATGTCAGAATTCTGAGAAAAAAGTCAGAATTCTGACTTTATTCCCATATTAAACTGAAGTAAAATTTTAAAATCAGTTAACTTTTTTTCAGTGGCCCTAATCCTCTTCCGTATTTCCCTCTACCTAGTAGAACTGCTTTATTTTAAAGTATAGAAAACTAGATTATAGGGAAGCCAAACGGGGAACACGGGGGAGGACAGCGGATCTGTGTCTGATTTATCTGGACAGGTTTCAGTGGGTTTTTTTACAGTGGGGAATTTCGACGCCTTTCCTGCCCTCTCGGCTCTCCCTTCACGTCCGTAGGAGGTTCCAGCAGTCGGACACAAGAACAGCACCTGCAGACCCGCATTCATCCCGCTCAGTTTCCCTGGCAACCCCTACACGGGGCTGTGCAAACCATTAAGCGATGCCAGCTCGGCACACACAAACAGAGGCGCCCCCACACAGCCAGCCTTTCTCAGGGCTTCCGGTTGCCTCAGCTTCCCTCCTCTTCAAGATTCAGGGACTTTCTTCCCCCTTAAAGCTTTCTGAATTTATTTAGCGCCTCTCATGTCACATCTTCCCAAAGCAAATAAAAACCTGCCCCCCCCCATGCTGGGGCCCTGGCTGCACATCTCTGCAGATGACATGTTTCCTCTGGAGTGCGTTTCAGCTCTCCGCCTCCTCACTGTGTCATCAGCACATCTCCGACTGATGCGACGCTCCGCCACCGCAGGCAGGATTTATTCCAGCGCTCTGGATCTCTGCGCTGACGTGTGCGGAGGCAGAACCGACCCTCCTGCTCCAACTTCAGCACTCCAGCTTTGGAGTTTCTGCTCCGGAGAGCTCCCAGGCCGCAGGAGCTCGCCTGCAGAGGGAGGAATGTGCTCCAGCTGTGCTGCTGCTGCTGCTGCATGCTTTCAGCAAACCCGAGGAGGTCCTGTTCGTTAGCTCCAATTTGCCTCAGCTCGGCCAAGCTTTCACTAATGCTCCGCTTTGAAAAGTTTACACCCAATAATTGGCCTGATGAGGCAGCAGGAGGACTGCTGTGAATAATGTGATAAACAGAAACTAAGCCAGGTAACACTAACTGCTTTATGAACCTCATCATGACTCACAACACCATCCTGTAAAGAGAGACAGAAGAAGAAAAACATCTTGTTCTCTCAGAGCTCATAAAGAAACACAAACACGACCTTTAGAGGCGAAGGGTTTAGGAGGCGGCGGCTGCAGGATTAGTCAGCAGCAGTCAGACTGAGAATCTGCACGCAGCCGCTGAGGAACGACCGACAAACGGTTGGTTTGGCAGCGAAGATACAGACCAAAACTGAAGCAAACATCAACCCACAACATTTACAGAAAGAAACTAAATAATGACCAGATCTGTTGAAGGAACAATTAACGGATCAGTATTTATACCTAAATCTAATACGTTTGTGGTGATTTAATGCATTTTGAGTTGATTTCTGGCACGATCACTGATCACATCTTTGCCCAAATATAGTAGCCCCTCCCTCCTGCCATCTTCCAGCAGTGACGTCACGCTGCGGTAAGCCTAGCGCCATTCTCCCCGCTTTCCAAGCTAACTCAATGGGAACTACTAGACACATCTGCAATCAACAACAATTATTGAAGATTTCCAGAGGACTTCACCATTGAAATTGATGGCAGCAGCAGTTCGATCGATGACAGTTAGACACAGTCAGAGAAACAGGACTACACTGGAAAACAGGCCAAGCTCCAACATCTAGAAACAAAGGTGTTGATTTCTCTCCAGGATGGAGTCACAGCCAAACAGGAACAGACCAGATGAAGCGAGATTGAACTAACAATTTCTGCAGTGTGAGAGAATGAAGCAGAATGATGAAAAAGGGGTCCCTATGTCCTCCAGCAGTCTAAGCCTATAGCAGCAGAACTATAGAGATAGCTCAGGATAACCTGAGCCACTCTAACTAGAAGCTTTATCAAAAAGGAAAGTGAAAGTGGGGGTGATAAAACAAATAATAAAATAAAATACTTATTTAAAAGTACTTATTACTTCTACAGGGGTTGACGTTGAGGATTTTTACCCCCAGAAACAATTTCTACTTGCCCGGTATAATGTTTGATTAATATAGTTCCTAATATTCATTTTTGTATATATATCAATGAAACATGTTTGTTTTTTAAATGTTTTTTGTAATTCAGTATTTTTTAAGTTTCCAGGTTCCTGGTGTGTATCTGCATGCGTCAGATAATGAACTCCAGCCTACATTACCGTGTTAACATGCTTTTCAATCCTTCTTGCACATTCTTTTCAAACTAAACTTTGCTTTAAACTGTTGTGTGCTTGGAAAAATATAAATTGTTAAAAATCTAAAAAAAAACTTGACAGGTTAAAAACTTAAGATAAATCACAAGACAGAAGTCAATGTCACAAATGAATAACTTTTATTTTAGAGTCACGGTATGTTTATACAAGATAATACTATTAATATAATGTGACTTTTCTAGAGAGTCATTATAGTTATTTTATTCAGGGTTTCCACAGTCTGACATCATTTCAGAATTCCCTGACTTTTAACTGACTCAGGATTAGTTTTCCCTGACAAAATAAATGCAGCCGTTTGTCATTTTGGTAACTACGTCCAAATTACCGCTAGGTGGACAAAAATCACGCCATCTGGAGGAAAATCACGCGGCTTTTTCAAATAATGCGAGAATGTGTACAAAACAACAAAAATGGCGCCGGCAACGCTTCTGGGTCATTTTCAGTGAATGTCGGTGATTTTAAAGTAATTTTGAGTGAAAAAAACATTTTTTTTTTTGGGGATCATGAAATTTTTACTCTCCCAAGAATAAAAACTACTTGCCCCGGGAGATCGGGCCCCGGGATTTTTTCTGCTGCAGATCTCACGATTGGCTTATTTTTTCCCAAACATTTTTTTTTTTTCTTTTACATTTTACTTTTATTTATCTATTGTTTTACATTTTACTTTTATGTATTTATCATGTTTCAATAGGAGGTTGATGGAAGACTTTTGCATTTTTGCGGCTCCAGAATGATTTGTTTTTTGTTTTTTTGGTCCAATATGGCTCATCTGGGTGGAGCGAAAACAATGCGTCTGATTCGCACCAATTCCCGGACAAAAATCACGCCATCTGACGGAAAATCAAGCGGCTTTTTCAAATCACTGAGAATGTGTACAAAACAACAAAAATGGCGCCGGCAACACTTCTGGGTCGTTTTCATCAAATGTCGGTGATTTTAAAGTATTTTTGAGTGATAAATAAGTTTTTTTTGCGATCATTGCCCGACAGGCAAATAGAATGAATTTTGTACTCTCCCGACAATAAAAGAATAAAACATTTTAGTTTTATTCTTTTACACACAGAAAATGAGAATTTCGGTTATAAGAAAATGTCTCAACGTGTCTGCAGTGATATTACATTTACATTTAATAATAGGCTGAAAACTACGGAAGAGGAGTAGGGCCACTGAAAAAAAAAAAAAAGTTAACTGATTTCTAAATTTTATTTCAGTTTAACAAGGGAAAAAAGTCAGAATTCTTGACTTTTTTCTCAGAATTCTGACTGAATTCTAACAATAAAAAAAGTCAGAATTCTGAGAAAAAGTCAGAATTCTAAGATTTAAGTCAAAATTCTGAGAAAAAGTCAGAATTCTAAGATTTAAGTCAGAATTCTGAGAAAAAGTCAGAATTCTAAGATTAAAATCAGAATTCTGAGAAAAAAGTCAGAATTCTGAGAAAAAAGTCAGAATTCTGAGAAAAAGTCAGAATTCTAAGATTTAAGTCAGAATTCTGAGAAAAAGTCAGAATTCTAAGATTTAAGTCAGAATTCTGAGATTAAAGTCAGAATTCTGAGATTAAAGTCAGAATTCTGAGAAAAAGTCAGAATTCTAAGATTTAAGTCAGAATTCTGAGAAAAAGTCAGAATTCTAAGATTAAAATCAGAATTCTGAGAAAAAGTCAGAATTCTAAGATTAAAGTCAGAATTCTGAGAAAAAGTCAGAATTCTAAGATTTAAGTCAGAATTCTGAGATTAAAGTCAGAATTCTGAGAAAAAGTCAGAATTCTGAGAGAAAAAGTCAGAATTCTGAGAAAAAAGTCAGAATTCTGAGAAAAAGTCAGATTTCTAAGATTTAAGTCAGAATTCTGAGAAAAAGTCAGAATTCTAAGATTTAAGTCAGAATTCTGAGATTAAAGTCAGAATTCTGAGATTAAAGTCAGAATTCTGAGATTAAAGTCAGAATTTTGAGAAAAAGTCAGAATTCTAAGATTTAAGTCAGAATTCTGAGATTAAAGTCAGAATTCTAAGATTAAAGTCAGAATTCGGAATTTTTTTCCCAGAATTCTGACTTTTTTTTCTCAGAATTCTGAGAAAAAAGTCAGAATTCTGAGATTAAAGTCAGAATTGACTTTTTTCCCATACTATACTGAAACAAAATAAAAAAAAATCTGTTAACTTTTTTTTTTTCAGTGGCCCTAACCGTATTCTGTAGAAAACAGAATCTCACGTTAAAAAATTCTGATGACATTTTGCTTTCCTTCAAGCAGAAGTTTTTCTCTGTTTCTACTAAAGGTCCAAGATGTTGAAGGAGAACCTCCTTCATAAAGACATTAAACACCTGCCAAGCAAGCCGTCATATATAATAAAAGCAGAAAACAACCAGCCTCATCACTGCATGCTTCTAGATTAATGCAACGTAACAACCAGCGAACTGAACAGCTGTTTTCCTCCTTCCACTCATTTGTTGTGTTTTTTCTGTCATGAAAACTGGCGTGTCCTCGGGTCCACCCTGTCGCGGCTCTGCCTCTGTGAAAATGAAAGCTTCCCTGAGATCACCACGAGTTAAACAGACATCGCAGGGCGAGTTTCGGCCCGTCTGTTGTAGTTACGGTTGCTAAAGCCCAGCTTCATCCTGTTCCCTTTGTTTGAAGCTGCATGCAGTCATTTAAGAGGCCTTCTCGGAAACACTGGTTTAGCCGCCCGAACATGACACAACAAGTAAGAATCCAGCAAGGATGTTAACCTCTTCTCACCCTCTTGTTTACAAAGCCAGACGTTGGCCAACCAGGAGGAGCGCTCTGCTGTTAGCATACACTACGCCAAGTATATAGTGAGTTAGCCAAAAAAAATGGCATTTTTTTTCCCGCCAACAATGATTAAAGTAAATAAAATAACAATTAGGGCTGCAACTAACGATTATTTTTCTAATCAATTAATCTATTTTTTTTTATTAATCGATAAATAACCAGATAGCCAAAGGTTCCTTAAAGATTTTTTTATGAAAGTAAACCAGCTGAAACCAAACTTTTTCCACTTGAGGAGTTCTGAATAGATCAGATTGACAGAAACATCTTTTTTATGATGATGCAAAATGTTTAAATATTTCTTTTAATCTAATCTGGTATAATTCCTGCTGTAAGCGGGTCGCTCTGTCAGCTGAAGGCATGTTTTAAAGCAGGCATCCCTAAAGTCGGTCCTGGAGGGCCGCTGTCCTGCAGGTTTTAGAGGTTTATCTGCTTTAGCTCAGCTGATTCTGATGATTGCTGTTCAGCAAAAGCCTGTTTATCAAATATCAATGTAAATCAGCTCTGCTGGAGCAGAGAAACCTCTAGAACCTGCAGGACGGCGGCCCCCCAGGACCGACTTTGGGGATGCCTGCTTTAAAGTTTCTAAACTCCAGTTAATGATCAATCAATTACTGAATAAGTTGACAATTATTTCAATAATCAATTAATCTGATTAATTGTTTCAGCCCATATAATAATCTTATTATAGAAGATATTTTTGGAAGGAGGGATAATATTTTATTTATCATAAGACATTTCTTTATTCTAAACTTATTTATAGTTTATATTAAAGAAAATACATATTTTTTTCAGATGTTCTGATCTAAGCAAAGAACCTAAAAGCAAACTTAGAAAGTATTAATTATCATAAAAAATAAAGTCAGAATAAAAAAATCCAAGCAATTGCAGAAGCAGAACAGCAAAGCAAACAGTAGAAATATAAAGAAAACAAAGACTGATAATGCAGGTCAGAGTAGAAACTAGAAGCTGTTAAGCAGAAAGTTCAGGCTGAGAAGTTCTGCTGCTATAGGCTTAGACTGCTGGAGGACATAGGGACCACTTTTTCATCATTCTATCTCTATTCTCCCACTCTGCAGAATCTGTTAGTTCAATCTCTAACGTTCTGCTCTCTCTGCTTTTTCTCATAGTAGCTTCATCTGGTCTGTTCCTGTTTGGCTGTGACTCCATCCTGGAGAGAAATATCAGCTGTGCTGCTGCCATCAACACCTTGGAGCTTGGCCTGTTTTCCAGTGTAGTCCTGTTTCTCTGACTGTGACTAACTGGATGTGCTCTCTTCATCCTCTGACATGGGAGCTGGCTCGGAGCTCGTCTGCCTGGCTGTGTGTTTCCTGGACCGGGCCGCCTGTGGAGCTGGTTGACGGTTGCCTTTTGTATCTATGCTTCTTTTTCTATGTCTGCTTCTGTCTCCTTGAACCCCAGTGGGCCTCAGCAGATGGCCGCTCACACTGAGCCTGGTTCTGCTGGAGGTTTCTTGCTGTTAAAATTGAGTTTTTCCTCTCCACTGTCGCTACAAGCATGCTTAGTGTGAGGGATTGCTGAAGAGTCAATGAGTCGATGCAATCAACTGATTTTCCTTAGATAGAAAACTTTGAATGAATCTGACTGGATGATCTGGTGAACTGGAACGTGCCTTGAGATGATGCGTTGTGAACTGACGCTATAGAAATAAACTGAATAGAATTGAATTTGAAAGTGTACCATCAAATTGATATCTATTGCTGATTCTTTTTAGTCGATAATGCCTTTTCTTCCCCCATTTACATAACAAAAAGTGACACAATGATAAAACATGTTACACAGGTCTCTATGTAAACATAAAAAATGAACAATGGAGGGAGCTTCTAGAAAACCGGACGTGAAGTTTTCTAGAAGACGTTTCTCCTCTCATCATGTTTATCTAGTGGTGGGGAGAACTGCGTCGCTGCTGACTGCAATAAATCGGCTGACGGCAATGCAAGAGAAAAAGGCTATAAATATCAGTCGATCTCTGCTGTGAAACATACGTTAGTGCTGTCACCATTATAAGCAGAAAGTAGAGCATGGACAGGGAAAGGGAAAGGCTAGCACCTGTGGCTGTGAGACTAAACACTGGGAAAATAGCAGGAGGAAGCAAAACATTGTGTGAGGACCAACATGTCCATCTGTCTGGGTTAAGAGGATGTTTTTTGTTCTTTGGTGGTAAAACTTTAAATTGACAGTTTGAAGGAATGATTGAACTAAATGGATATTCTGTAACGCTGCAGCGACGCAGCAGAAAGGCTGGGGGGGGGGCGAATGTTTGAGTTTCTCTGTGTTTGTGCGACGGCCTCTCAGAGGAAAACCACTGCCTCAGAGCTGCTTAGAGACCAGCTGAGTGACAAAGCAAACAGAAACTCAGGAGTTCCTCAATTCCTGCTTCTCTGACCGCAATCTGCGTCATAAGTTCAGTCCTGCTGAAGAGGTGTTTACAGTCCCCCTGAAGCGGGACACGTGAAGCTGATGGTTTTCTCTAAATCCTGAATGTTATGAATGAATCCCACAGCCGTCCCCGTGAGGCAGGACGTTCCGCAGACCGCCTCAGAGGACGGCTTTTCCTGCCTCAGAACTGAGAAGATTCTGCTGGTGTTTACAGACTGTGGGAGTCTGTTAGGATGGAGATAAAAATACATTCAGCGAAAACAGAAGCAGCTCATGGTTCCTTCCTGTCCTCCGCTTGTTTGCAGCTCCTGCTCGTTCCTGCAGCCGGAATGGCTCACCTGGACCTGCAGGTGTTGCTGCTGATCTATGAAGCTCAGCGTTGATGTAAGAACATCTGCTGCTGAGCAAATATGTGCCGGTGCTCTGTCAGATCAGCATACCCTGTCAGATCAGCATACCCATAGTCCAGGGGTCGGCAACCCAAACTGCTCAAAGAGCATTATTGGACCAAAAAAACAAATCATTCTGGAGCCGCAAAAATGCAAAAGTCCTCCATCAGCCTCTTATTGAAACATGATGAATACATAAAAGTAAAATGTAAAAAAAATTATTTGGAAAATAATTATCTAACAGAAGTCAATCTGAAAAATAGAAATCTGAATTAAGTACACTACCGTTCAAAAGTTTGGGTCACATTGAAACTAGTGTTGCACCGATACTGATACCAGTATCGGACGGGGCCCCGATACTGCCCTAAAATTGTGGTATCGGTATCGGCGGGTACCAACCAATAGGGCACCGATACCATTTTGAGAGCCATAAGTTTCTTCAACTATTGTCACCCATTCCTGGTAGGCAATAAAAAGTTCTACTGGATTCACTTTGTTTTAGTCTTTTTCCTGCTTCACAAAGGAAGGCAGCAGCTTGACAAAACCATGATGGCAATTATTTTACATTATTATGGTATCGGTATCGGCCGATACTGCACAGCCAGGTATCGGGTATCGGTATCGGGGCCAAAAAATGCCATCGGCGCAACACTAATTGAAATGTCCTTATTTTTTAAGGAAAAGCTCTGTACTTTTCAATGAAGATAACTTTAAACTAGTCTTTAAAGAAATACACTCTATACATTGCTAATGTGGTAAATGACTATTCTAGCTGCAAATGTCTGGTTTTTGGTGCAATATCTACATAGATGTATAGAGGCCCATTTCCAGCAACTAGGGATGCACGATATAATCGGCCCCCTATCGGTATCGGCCTTAAAACTGAATATCGGACATCGGCCCCCCCACCGATATTTAACCCGATATTTGATCAGCTTCTGAGTTTCTAAAGTCTAAAAAAAATAAAAAAAAATACTACTACTTCTTCTTCCTCAAAAACTTCTTTTTTACAGACTTAAAAACTTCTAAAGACGAGGGAAAAAATATTGATCCATTAAAATATCCCAATATCTTCATATGCTGATATATTGCCATTTAAAAACACCATATCAATCTCTTTTACTAATGAAATATTGCTATATGTCATCGTTATGCTACGAATTCCCCCGAAAATTCACCAAATGTTGCCATATTTTTATATGTTGATATATTGACGCGGTATCGATCTATTTTACTAACAAAATCTCACAAGAATTTGCAAAATATCACGAGAGTTTGTAACAGAACGATGAAATTTCACCAGATTTTGAAAGTAAAATAGATCGATACCGCGTTTTTAAAAATCTATTTGATATCAGCATATGAAAATATATTTGAGTTTATTTTTCAAAGTGTCAGAAATGTATAACAAAACTGCTATTTTCAATGACTACTTATTTTTGTCCAGCTTTAACATCGGTATCGATATCGGTTATCGGCTACATGAGTTTTAAAATATCGGCATATCGGCCAAAATCCCAATGTCGTGCATCCCTACCATCAACAATCACTCCAGTGTTCTAATGGTACAATGTGTTTGCTCATTGGCTCAGAAGGCTAATTGATGATTAGAAAACCCTTGTGCAATCATGTTCACACATCTGAAAACAGTTTAGCTCGTTACAGAAGCTACAAAACTGACCTTCCTTTGAGCAGATTGAGTTTCTGGAGCATCACATTTGTGGGGTCAATTAAACGCTCAAAATGGCCAGAAAAAGAGAACTTTCATCTGAAACTCGACACTCTATTCTTGTTCTTAGAAATGAAGGCTATTCCATGCGAGAAATTGCTAAGAAATTGAAGATTTCCTACAACGTTGTGTACTACTCCCTTCAGAGGACAGCACAAACAGGCTCTAACCAGAGTAGAAAAAGAAGTGGGAGGCCGCGTTGCACAACTGAGCAAGAAGATAAGTACATTAGAGTCTCTAGTTTGAGAAACAGGCGCCTCACAGGTCCCCAACTGGCATCTTCATTAAATAGTACCCGCAAAACACCAGTGTCAACATCTACAGTGAAGAGGTGGCTGCAGGATTCTGGCCTTCAGGGCAGAGTGGCAAAGAAAAAGCCATATCTAAGACTGGCCAATAACAGAAAAATATTAAGATGGGAAAAATAACACAGACATTGGACAGAGGAAGACTGGAAAAAAGTGTTGTGGACGGATGAATCCAGGTTTGAGGTGTTTGGATCACAAAGAAGAACGTTTGTGAGACGCAGAACAAATGGAAAGATGCCGGAAGAATGCCTGACGCCATCTGTTAAGCATGGTGGAGGTAATGTGATGGTCTGGGGTTGTTCTATCGGAACAGAAAAGCTTGTTTCAAGAGAGTCATGGACTCGGTCTGGCATTAACTTGGCCTCCGGTGGTGGTATAAAGCAGGCTGGTGTCACCTTTGAGCAGAACGTGTCCCTTAAAGTCGTAGGGAAGCGGCCCTTCCAGCCGTTGCATTTCCGAATTCTCCTGAGTGGTGTCCGACTTTACACGAGTGAATAAAGTGAATGTGATTGGTCCATTATCAAGGGGGCGGGATTGTTGTGGCAAAGGTTCGCAAGCAAGTTTGGTTATGGCCGGTTTGTCAGAAGCATCTTGCTAACCAGTTAGCAACCTAGTGCTAGCAGGTTCCCAATGGGAAATTCCATTGGGACCAAGTAGCACTAAATTGGTGACTTAGAAACGACGCTGTCAAGGAACGCTATGGACAGCGGAAACATGCAAGAGGAGGAGAGTTTAGTGTCGGAGGTCGTGGATGAGTCTCCTCCGTCGTCCATTTTTTATTTAGAGGAGGAAAGCGGGGACGAAGATGTTGTGGAAGAGGACGCCAGGGCGGCAGAAGCTTGGTTTGGTGTAGAAGGCTTCCAGCCGTACATGTTTGAGCCCTTGCCTCGCAACGCTGCCAGTTCTGTTAGCTCTACGCCTGCCGAAGACACAGACGTCCATCCCCGTGAACACTGGGACGCAACTCAATGGGAAAGGAAAGGATTCTGATTTCAACCGTTGCGTATATTAGCTGCGACACATGAATCAAGATGCTATGACCGAAAACATTTGATTGACAGATGACCGTTGATATATGATTGGCTGAATTTAGGTGTTCAGGCTGACGTAGAACTAACTGGCCTGCAGAAGATAACGGAAAAAAAAGAGATTTTAAGACAGGATTTTGTTTTAAATAGAAAATTTCTAAATTTTGGGACAATATGGTCTGATAGAGAACATTTATATACATGTTTAAGCCAGAATGATTTGACATTTTAATATGATTTCCCTACGACTTTAAAGCCCATATTTACAGCTTTATAGGACTTCCCTTTTTTCTCTCCTGCAGCAGCATCACCAGCATGAGAAATAATGGAGCTCTAACCCCTCCCAGGAGTCTTGGGGTCAAGGCAGCGTCTCATCCGTAGCGGAAACATCAACTCTGAAAAAGCAGATATCCTCACTTCTCCTGTTCGGCGCTGGTTAGAAACTTCTGCTGCCGTCATATTGCAGCGCAGTTAGAGGTGGAGAAATCATTGCAATGACCTAAAATAAAAAAATATCCCAAAAAGACTCATTTGTCTTTCTGACAGTAACCTTTTAACAAGGAGATTCAATTAGGAATGCAAATGATCGATTCATGAATTAATTTATAATTGATTGATTTTAATAATTGACTTACGGTTAATTGATAAGCGGCCATTTTCTAAAAATAGCTGAGTTTTCTCTTGTATCAAGAGCATTTTGGAGTTTTTCTAATATGCTAAGTTTAAAAGAAAGTATTAAGATATAATTATGTACTTTAAGTATTGCATTATTATATTTGAATACTTTCAGTTGTATAAAATACATACTGAATAAATTAAAATATGTTTTCTCAAGCATTATTAAATTTTGACATTTTTATAAGGATTAAAGCTGCAACTATGATTATTTAGCAAATTGATTAATCTGACGATTTTTTTTTTTCAATAAATTGATTATTAATCGGATGGCAAAAAGTTCCTTAAGGAAGGCTTTTTAAGAAATCAAACCTGGATAGAGCAGATTTACTTTTTTTTTTTTAATCTTAAATCCAAAATGTTGAAATATTTTTTTACAATCTAATCTGGTATAATTCCTGATCTAAGTGAGTCGCCCTGTCAGCTAAAGCATGTTTTAAGGCGGGTGTAAACTGTGCGATTTTTTTGCCCTTTTCAGGCTGATTTTCCAGTCATGCAAGAATTTTCCGATTTGGCCGACTTTCATCCTGATGGTGCGTAGCGAACAGGGGGTAACGAGGGGCGATCAGCCTCTAACAACCAACTCCCCATCAGCAGAGATGTGTTAAAAAATACTCTGGTAAAAGTGGAAGTACTGATTAAACTTCTTTACTCAAGTAAAAGTAACAAAGTACAGGCTTGTAAATTTACTTAAAGTATAAAAGTAAAAGTAGAAACCACTTTTTTCATGCCGTTGCCTACATTTTAAATGGATGTCTGCCAATAGGACTAGATCTCCGTTGTGTTCATTTTCAATCATCTCGTCGTCCATGCTACTATGCTAACGCCACCCGCCACCAAGCTGCAATGATTTGCCGCCAATGAATACCGCCGAATCTGTCGATTCATCTTGTAGTGGTGCGTCAAATGCAACGTAGATTCCCATCCAATTAGATTGAATTTGGTATTGATGACGTGAAAAATAATAACGGTAACTCCTTTGAAATGATTCAAAACTAAAGTAACGAGCCAATTTTTTTAAATGTAAGGAGTAGAAAGTACAGATATTTGTGTAAAAATGTAAGGAGTAGAAGTAAAAAGTCGCCATAAAAAGAAGTAGTAAAGTAAAGTAAAAATATCAGAAAAATCTACTTGAGTACAGTAACGAAGTATTTGTACTTCGTTACTTCCCATCTCTGATCATCAGGAATCGTAAGGTCGGGAGAAAATCAAACATGTTTGAAATTCCATCGGTCGTTTGTTTAGATTTTTTGTTTTTTTAAATTTCTTTTTTATTTCAAATTTAATTCTTTTAAAAAAGAATTTCCAGGTCACATTCAGTTGACTTTGGGGCAATCGGTCTGCTGGACAGTAGGAATATATTTATCGGTCCAGAGCGAGCGTTTGGATTGGGCTGGAAGTGAAGAGGATGCTCAATCCCAAACCGGCCCCTAAGCACTAAACCCTGGTACCCAGGTCGTCTAGGGCCATATAAAATCCCTTTCATTTTCTCCGAAATTCCGTTTTAACTTTTGAAAATTCCGTTCCCCCCCCCCCCCCCATTTAAATTTTTGCGGATTCAGTTTTTTTACCCTTTACAGTTACTTCAGTCGTAAAAAGAATAAAATGTAAACAAATAAAATAGGAATGACCTTAAATTTATTGAGGTAAGAAAAAAAAACATTTACTGCATGATGCAACATAACGCCGCACTCTAAGTATTAACAAAATATTAATGGTTATGAACCAATGGTTATAAATAAAAGTGCTCCTTTTTCAAAAAAAAAAAAAAAAAAATAGGACCTCTCGATTTCAGGATTATAAAGTATTTCATAAAGAAACATATTTTCCATACAGTACATTCACTTCACTTCCAGACCTTCTATTTCACTGCTTGCTAAGCGGCTATGGGGAGATCTTTAAGCCACATGGTAACAAATGCAACAAAAAATATCTCCTACTGCACCTTTAATTCCTGGATTAAAAAAAAAAATTAAATAAAAAAAATAATACCTGGTTCGGATTGTTTTGAAATTTTAATTTTCAAAACGTACTCTTTGTCTGCAGCAATAATGGAACAAAATTCACTCCATACTTTAACAAACGTCCAGATTTTTTTAATAAACCAGAGCAGAACCTTTGAAAGCTGGTTTAACGCATCAGCTGACCGCTGCAGGCGGTTCCTTGGGTCGTCAGGAAGAAGCCTTTCTCCAGAGCGAACATGTGACAGCATGCCGCTTACATTGAGCTTCCTGCCTGCAACAGGAAATGCCTCCAAAGGACGGGCGAGGAACCGGATCAGCAGAAGTCCAAGAGACGCCTGAGAAAACGACTGGGATTTCACCAGAACCCAGGACAACAAGTCACATCCAGTTCGCTTTGCCTGCGATTAGTGGGAATCTGCCCTCCGGTGATGCTCGTTCAAATCTGCAGCACAACAAAGAATGACTCACAGTTCGCCTTAAATGAGATCCGTCTGCTAGAAACCAGCAGGAACTCCCCCCATCCGGGCCCTGCAGCAGAACGCCGGATCACAGCCCAGACCTGATGGTGCAAGATCGCCTCCTCAGCATGACGCCATGCTGGGTTGTTTCTTTGGATGAATAACGTTTGGAGCAGAGAGGAGGATGAGGAGGGATGTTTGAGCCTTCGTCTCTGACCTCGTTCTTCCAGCATCATCCCATAATATTGGAGATAGCGGTTCCCTCCACACACAAGGGACCATTTTAACCATTTAAGGCTTCAGAGCCTGGCTGACCCCGGTCTCCGGGGGCCCTGGGGCCACACTGAGAGCCATTTAAAGAAACTAGAAACTGGATATTTTGTCTGGAAACAGGAGCCAGGGGATCCCTGCTGGATGTCGGCCAGGCCCGGCGGAGCGAACGGTTCTGGAACCTGATCCTGTCCGTGCCTGAAGGAGCTGCAGCATGTTCCAACTAAACCCGAGAGGAAACTGTTCCTCATCGATGCATCGGTTTCATCCTGAAGTTCTGCATCAGAGACCAGAAGGTTTCCAGCCTGCAGGTTCACACCCAGCATGAGACGCCACAGAATCCGCGAACGTCTGCTGTCGGCTCACGGCGCAACCGGAGCGCCGCCAGGCCGGACGGGGCTCAGGCTCCGGCGTCCAGCCGCTGCTTCAGGCTGTCAGGGAATAGAGCTGCAGCTAGATCAGCATCTATTCAGCTTCTATTTGTCCTTTATTCTCTTTAAGGTCATAAATGGAACACCAGGATCATCATCATCATCATTTCACTGGGTAGCAGCGGCGGCTGGTGGAGTTTTCTCCAGGGGGGTGGGGCTATAACTTCAAAACAGACGTATACCAAAAACTAATCAAATGTATACTAAGTTATCACGCCAGTATATTTATATGAATGCCAACAACAAAAAAAACATTATAAAAACACTTTATGAAAACAAAACCTAATTTCATGTCCAGGTTTACTTCTTGTACATAAATCTTGTCCTTCTGAGGATGTGGGAGTAAATCTGTGTTTTGCACGCTCCAATATGATGTCACAAACCTAAAAAAATTATGCACCACTTTAATATTGGAGAAGCTATTGGTCAGCTTTCTTTTATATATATAAAAATGATTTATTTTCTGAGAGTGTGTTCATTTAAAATCATAGGGAAATCATATTTAAATGTCAAATCATTCTGCCTTAAACATGTATAATAAAATTTAGAAATGTTCTATTAAAAAAATCTGTGTTTTTTCCGTTATCTTCTGCAGGCCAGTTAGTTCTACGTCAGCCTGAACACCTAAATTCAGCCAATCATATATCAACGGTCATCTGTCAATCAAATGTTTTCGGTCATAGCATCTTGATTCATATGTCGCAGCTAATATACGCAACGGTTGAAATCGGAATCCTTTCCTTTCCCATTGAGTTGCGTCCCAGTGTTCACGGGGATGGACGTCTGTGTCTTCGGCAGGCGTAGAGCTAACAGAACTGGCAGCGTTGCGAGGCAAGGGCTCAAACATGTACGGCTGGAAGCCTTCTACACCAAACCAAGCTTCTGCCGCCCTGGCGTCCTCTTCCACAACATCTTCGTCCCCGCTTTCCTCCTCTAAATAATAAATGGATGACGGAGGAGACTCATCCACGACCTCCGACACTAAACTCTCCTCCTCTTGCATGTTTCCGCTGTCCATAGCGTTCCTTGACAGCGTCGTTTCTAAGGCACCAATTTAGTGCTACTTGGTCCCAATGGAATTTCCCATTGGGAACCTGCTAGCACTAAGTTGCTAACTGGTTAGCAAGATGCTTCCGACAAACCGGCCACAATCAAACCTGCTTACGAATCCCGCCCCCTTGATAATCGACCAATCACATTCACTTTATTCAGTTGTGTAAAGTCGGGAATAACTCAGGAGAATTTCGGAAATGCAACGGTTGGAACGGCCGCTTCCCTACGACTTTAAATCAGTCCTACCTGTCTTTATCAATGCTAGGTCAGATTCTGACATTTGAAAAAGGAGGCAGGGAAAGCAGAATAAAGCGTTAGCCTCGATGCATGCAGTTAGCCTAGCCTAGTAGCTAAACCAGGTCCTGCTAAACCACACTTCCTGTAACCTCGGATCGCAGCTCTCCTGCGCTCTGAGCTCTTCTATCCTTCTGTATTGCAGAGGAGCTGCTGGACAACTTTTAACGAAGGTCAATGGGTAACGATTTTTGAGCCCTAGGGCAGAAATACGTCACTAATCTGACGAAAAATGGAATGATGCTTTACTAAACATCAAAGATTTAATACTCATCTTGCACATCTAAAAATATATATTGTAGGGATACACGATATTGGGATTTTGGCCGATATCCGATTTGCCGATATTTTAAAACTCATGTAGCCGATAGCCGATATCGATACCGATGTTAAAGCTGGACAAAAATAAGTAGTCATTGAAAATAGCAGTTTTGGTTATCCATTTCTGACACTTTGAAAAATAATATACTCAAATATATTTTCATATGCTGATATCAAATCGATTTTTAAAAACGCGGTATCGATCTATTTTACTTTCAAAATCTGGTGAAATTTCATCGTTCTGTTACAAACTCTCGTGATATTTTGCAAATTCTTGTGAGATTTTGTTAGTAAAATAGATCGATACCGCGTCAATATATCAACATATAAAAATATGGCAACATTTTGTGAATTTTCGGGGCATTTCGTAGCATAATGATGACATATAGCAATATTTCATTAGTAAAAGAGATTGATATGGTGTTTTTAAATGGCAATATATCAGCATATGAAGATATTGGGATATTTTAATGTATCAATATTTTTTCCCTCGTCTTTAGAAGTTTTTAAGTCTGTAAAAAAGAAGTTTTTGAGGAAGAAGAAGAAGTAGTATTTTATTTTATTTTTTTAGAATTTAGAAACTCAGAAGCTGATCAAATATCGGGTTAAATATCGGTGGGGTGGCCGATATTCAGCCGATACCGATAGGGGGCCGATTATATCGTGCATCCCTAATATATTGATATATTTCAAGATATTTTACATTTATATTTAAAATTAATTATAATTTATTTTTTTTATGTCGTAATCAGGGCCATTGGGTGGGTGGTGCGGCGCCCTAGCACCCTCTATTGGCCAGCAGCCACTGCTGGGTAGCTGTACTTCCAGATTAGTTATAAAAAAAGAGGAGAAAAAACTAACAATAATGAAACGTTCAGACATAGAACCTGCTTAAAATAGTTATCTAAATTGAATTCTCTTTATTTAAAATTTTTTTTTTTTACTTTAATGACAGACCCGGACCAAAAAGATCGACAAATTTTTACACCAAGATCTCCAGAAACTCTGAAACATTCAGGCCGTCCGGTTCTTTCATACAAGGAAGAAAAACAACAAACATTCTGGTTTAATTGGTTTCTAATGCAGTTTGCGGAGAAACACCTGATTCCATCATGAGGTCCAGACTGGCTGCCGCTGACCGCACCCAGATGAACTTTTCACATCATCCTCTCATTTAGTCATTTTGGTACCCAATAAGGGTGTGCAAAATAATCGTCATGACGATGCATCGCGATTCTAATTTTTGTGATCTACTGCATCGAATCTTGAAGGCAAGGATCGATTATTAAAAAAACAGAAAAAACAAATAAAATACATGATTGGTTGGCGCACATCAGCCAAACCAAGTGCAATACAACTTCCAGTCCAGCAGATGTCGCTGCGGATGTGTTGACGCCCGCTGCTTTGTGTCACAAGCATGTCCGGCCGCGGGAAACTGCGACGAGTCATTCGTAAACAAAACATGGAGGACACTATGAAAATTCGGCTCCATCACATTTCACGTCAGATGTTTAGATGCATTTTGGCTTTAAAAACAAAGAAGGTAAAAATTAAATTGATATTTCCAAAAGGGGAAATATACATTTGAATGTTTTCGTTTCATTGGTTTAAAGGACCACTGAGGCCATGTAAACGGCACTGATCATCCTTATTTTGTTATTTTAAGTTGGATGAATCCTCAGATCTTTTTGTCAGTGTGTCCACTCAGTAATAGTAATATTTCTGTCCAGTATTTGTTTCCATGGCAACGCCTCCAAAAGTCATTTCAATAAATACAGCTATGTATGAATTAGGGCTGCAACAACGAATCGATAAAAATCGACTTTTAAAAGCGTTGGCAACGAATTTCATCATCGATTAGTTTTGTCGCGTGATTAATGCCTCATCCGCCGCCGCCGTCATCACTGCCACTTGACTGAAACGGGGGAAGAAAAAAAATTACGGCAGAGCGAGCCAGCGCCGTAGGTGCAGTGTTGCCAACTCAGCGACTTTGTCGCTATATTTAGCGGCTTTTCAGACCCCTCCAGCGACTATTTAAAAAAAAAAAGCGACTAGCGACAAATCTGGCGACTTTTTACGGTGTCACTGGCGGCTTTTGGAGACTCTTACGTGAAAGCATGTATCGTTCCTACTCTTGTCCTGCAGCAGCACCCCTAGTTCTCTCATTTTTATTCCAAATACAATTTATAATTTGAATCACAGGGCTACTTTTATCTCTATGGTTCAGTATTTTCTCCAGTAGCAACTTTAACTGCTATACTTTCCTGTCTTAAAAGGCAGAACTCTTCTAGTCTGAAAAAACCTCATTTGTTGAAATGGGGGGGCCTATTGTTTGAACCCCTTAGGGGCTTTTAAAAACAAAAATGCCTTTTTTGCACCTTATGAAACAAAGTAGCCTATATTTTGTGGATGCACAGCTACATTTCTCATGTAAGTTTGGGTAGTTTTAACACAAACATTTATTTTCCATATTGCACCAGTACAGTTAATGAGCAACCTGTACTCGTGTGCTTGTGTGTTCTGTCTAAAATGTTTATTTTGGAATAAAGAGGTTAATATAAAAAATATCTTTTGTCCGATTCATCGATTAATCGAAAAAATAATCGGCCGATTCATTGATTTTTAAAATAATCGTTAGTTGCAGCCCTAGTATGCATTCAGTTGCTTTCAGAAAATATAGCAATGCATCATGATGCATCGCAATATTTCAAGTATCATGATGCATCGCGATAGAATCATTTGAATCGTAATTTGAATCGATTATTGACTTCTTTGCCAATACCCACCCCTAGTACCCAAGTTGTTTAGGGTTTGAGTCAGTCCATGTCTTCCACTGACAAGAACTAAGCAGGAGAAAATGGACAGACGGATGGATGGATGGATGGATGGATGGATGGATGGATGGATGGATGGATGGATGGATGGATGGATGGATGGATGGATGGATGGATGGATGGATGGATGGAACCACATTGAACTAAATTGGTGTGACACCAACTGGAAGATCAATCAGACTACGAGGAAACACAATAAAAGAAGAAGACAGGATCTTTTTCGCGCTGAAGCAGAACATTACCCAAGGCCTTTAAATCTTCAAACCTTCAAGCAAACAAAATGTTTTACGCACCGAGTCAGTCAAGTCATTTCAAGTCAGCAGAACCAGAACCTGAGAGACGCTCCGACACTGGAAGACCAGCGAGCGAGCCTGAAAACCCACCCATCCTGATTTGACCTCAACATAATCCAGCAAAGTCAGCTCAACTAAAAACAGGGTCAGGATGTGAGAACTGGATCCGTGCAACATGAGAATCCTGCAGAGA
Organism: Cyprinodon tularosa; assembly: GCF_016077235.1. Taxonomy (NCBI): domain Eukaryota; kingdom Metazoa; phylum Chordata; class Actinopteri; order Cyprinodontiformes; family Cyprinodontidae; genus Cyprinodon; species Cyprinodon tularosa. The sequence continues at coordinate 32,633 of NW_024039722.1, read as the reverse complement.
ACACCATCGACGCCAGCAGCAGCACATGGTCCTCCCCGAGGCCTGCAGAGAAACGGCGAGCCGGACCTGACGGCAACGCCGCTGCAGGCGGGTCCACGGCTGCACAACAGCTCCAGCAAAGCTAAACTTCTCTGCTCACCTTTCAGGTTCTTGGGGTGGTTCTGCTTGGTGCGTGGCATCTTTTAGCCTCCAATCACAGATGCATCTTGGGGTTTATCGTCTAACCTCGCGGGGAGCAGACTCCTGAGCCTCAGTCCGGGTGCATCTGCAGGAAACAAAACACACAGAGATCCTGTAAGCAGGGAGGGAAACAGGCTCCATCCCAACGAGCGGCGTGCAACAGGGCATCTGTGTGATTGATATGCGAGGGGGGCGACCAGATCCTGCAGATAAGGAGGCGAACCTGAAGTTAGAGGCAGAAAGGAAAAGATCAGAATCCCTTTAAAGTGAGAACGGCTCTGCTCTGGATGGAACCATCATCTGATCCGATGATCTGCTTCCTCTCAGGCTGCAGCAGCGTCTCCCCACCAGCCTCCCTCCTCATGCAGCAGCAGGACCCCCGCTTTGTCTCCCCTCACCACTGTTGCATAACTCTACTACAACTGGGTGAGGGTTTGTATCTACAGCTATGACATCACCTCCCTGCTCCTCATCCTGCAGCGGCTCCATCATCAACAACACCACCAACAGGAAAATCAAACCCACAGACCCACAGATGCTCACCTGCAGCCAGCTCAGTCCACGCTGGACGGACATGCGCACTGTCAGCCTGCGCTTTAAGCAGGGAACGCTGCGTCCTAACAGGTGACGCACACCTGGGGAGGCTTGAGGGAAAAGCAGGCGCTGCAGGACCAGACGACCAGCCGCAGCCTGAGTCCTGGGAGGAAGCTGCAGGGCACGCGCAGTCTGACACAAACACACCAAAAAAAAAAAAAAACAGGAGCCAGCCGCGTACGCGTGGACAGCGTGGATCTTCAGGTTGTGGCAGCACGTGAACGCCCTGCGAGAGAGGGCGGAGTCAGGGAAAACCCCTCTGCAACGCTCGGCCGGGTAGAGCCACTAACCGCCAGCACGCGCACGCGCACTCACAACATCGTTTCGTGGACGCGCCCGGGGTTTACCAACGGCTCGGGGCGCACGCGGACACCACGCAGAAGGGCGCGGACACGGCCCGGGCGGCGAGCGGACCCCATTACCGGATGACCCTCTCCGTCCTCCGCCTGCAGCGGCGGCTCGACCCGCTGCAGGAACGCGGAGAGGGAACGCGGAGCGGCGGGCTGCTCATACTCACAGGCGCAGGTCCGGTTCGGTCCGGTCCAGCACGGCTTTCAGTGACGGAGTGGGGGGAGGGGGGGGGGGTCAGCTCTGGTTCTGCTTCACCTTCTACCTCACTTTCAGACAGGCCCTCTGACGTCAGGGGGGTCCCGTCTCCGCCTCCCAGACACGAGGGGGGGTCTCCCCGGCCTTAAGGGGGTTCCTGACGGCCGCCAAAACCTGCAGGTTTCCCGCCTTCTGAGCGGAGGTCCAACCAGCGTCGCTCAGCGGGAGCCCCCCCTGCCGGACCCCCACCCTGCCTCTGCTCGGCTCAGAGTTCAGGACTGACGGTTTTCCCGGAGGTTCCTTGTTGTCAGGTCACGTTGTTCCCCTCCGCCACCACCGACCGGGCTTCCCCCTGCACACAGCCCCGCAGCAGGGTCCGAACAGCCGGGGGAGACTTCCGGGGCGGTGCCCGGTGTGCGGAGGCCTCGGCCGGTCCAGAACAAGCAGGAAAAAGCGTCCTTTAGCTCCCAGAGAGGGAATCCAGCCTTGAAGCTGCAAACCCAAACAGCCACAGGATCCAGAACAAAGACAGCTGCAAAAAACAACAAGCACAGAAATAAAAATCTGAACTAAGCTGAGGAAAAGTGATAAAAATAATATCAGTGATTTAGATAAACATTTAAATCTATTATTTTAGTATAAACTGCCAACTGCTTAAAACATTTTATTCAGTTATCTATTTATCCCTGGTTCTTTACTGATTTATTTATTTGGCAGTTTACATTAATAAGCATTCCTGCAAATGCACCAGAATCAGCCCAAAGGCAGTTTTTCATCTGTTATTCCTGGACTGATCTTAAAACTACATAAAAACACAACAGTTAGAATTCTATAGTGAAAAATATAAAAAGCAGTTATAACTAGAGGTGTAAATCACATCCATCATGGCGATTCGATTCAGTATCGATTTCCTGACCCAACGATTCGATTATTTTCGATACTCAGGAATACACCACGATTCGATTAATCGGTTAATTTTTTATTATTATTATTATTTTTTTTACACCTTACAGGCTAGACAATGTTTCAAGTTTGAAATAAATCAATGAAAGCTGTAATATCGTTATGCATGTTTTAAAGAAACAACAGCAATTATCAGAAGTAGAAAAGTTGCATCAAAAAATACTGCACTAAATCAGTGCAATGAGTGCAATTCAATACCTCGACGTCCCGCCCCCTCCACAGACGCTCCGCTGCTCCTCTCCCTAATTGTAGCTGAACGCAGACAGGAGGCCAGCTTGTTTTGTTTTTATGACTGAAATTGCGGAAAACAACTCGTGAAGTTTGACCCGCTAGAAGAGCGAGGTGCGTGAGAACGCTGGGACCCTTTTTCCACCTGGTTCTCCGCTCTTTTTGGCCCTCATGTCCCTCCATCGTCGGACTAAACTCGCCCCCACTTCCTCTCCGCCTCGGCCGTATCTAGACCCACAGCGTGTAGCGCAGACCACGCTTCAATATTGAGCATTGAGCATAAATAAAAAATGTCTGCATCAAGCTCACTGCAACACACTGCTGTAAGAGTATAACCAGCAAGCGAGGTAGGAGGGCAAAATAGGTTTAGCGCCACCGCAGCACGGGAGGGAGAATTACGTCCAGGAGCAAATGGATAAAAATAGACTGGATGGAAAAAAAAAACATGAATCGATTCTCTTCCGGACGTGTCGATGCATCGGATCGTCGGCTGTTGGATCGATGCATCGATACAAAACCATTATTATTTACACCCCTAGTTATAACTCTTCAATACTTGTTCAAAAATACAGAAATAATGTTCACTAGACTACAGATTTTAGGCTAATGACTGAAATGAAAAAGGACTGATGTTCTTTTTCATTTCCGACCCTGAAAGTGCAGCTTTGAGTATAAATGCATTCCAAAAAAGTTAAAAACAATCCAATGGACTTTGTTCAAGGTTTGAAGACGTTTCTCTTCCCATCCAGGAAACTTTTTCAATTCAAAATTTCAGTAATCAGCTTTCAATGAAAATCAGCTTTAGTGGAGCAAGGAAACCTTTAAAACCTGCAGGACAGCGCCACTCAAGGACCCACTTTGGGGATGCCTGCTTTATACAGTAGCCCAACAAAGCCTTGTTTAAAAGCAAAAACTTCTCCATCCCATATGTTGTTCTGAAAAACTCGAGGATTTTCTTTAAACACAAAATCCCAGAACATTTCAAACCAAACAAGACCCTAAAACAGAGACTAGAGCATCCTAACGATGAATCCCCCACATCGATTCTGAATGGAGTGGTGTCTGCAGTTAAATGCAGTGAGGAATGCTCTGATCTTAATATATCACTTTACTTGGATGTATCACTTTACTTGGATTTTCACTTTATTTGGATTTTCACTTTATTTGGATTTAGTTTTTACACATGCATAGATATATGTACTGATATATATACAGAAGAGCTATATGTGTATATATTTTATCTCTTTTTATTCTTATTTTTTATCTTTATTATATTGTATAGTTGGATGTGTGTATATATTGTATAAAACTGTAACTGGAGCGTGTAACAAAAGTAATTTCCCTTTGAGATAATTATTTCTAGTATTTCTGATTCTGATGATTGGAGAAACCAAACAACCTCTCCACAGACGCATGGCCCAACAAAGAAGAGCGCCCTCCTCTGGACAAGATTCTGCGCTACATCTACATCTGATGGACAAAGGACATTCTTTGGAGGACCAGAATGTTCACATTTTGGACAAAGAAAACAGGTGGTTTGAGAGGGGCGTGAAGGAAGACATCTATGGGGGGACTCAGATTTCAGCTTCCAAAAACCTACAATGCAGCAAAACAGCTAATCCTTTCTCGCTATCATCATAACCCTGACCTTTTTACAAGAGAACAGAAGACCTCACCTATTCAGCCAGGCCAACAATTCCCTTTAATGACCCCCTTTCAGAGACATAGACAGGTATGGGGCATTGCAGGATAACAATGAAGCCAAACGACCCCCATTCCAAAGGGGGGGACCCGTTCATCCGTTTAATTTAGCATGATTTCTAAACAATAACAATACTTTGTTAGGCTACTGTATAAAACCTGGAACTCAACGCTATTTCTGACATTTTGAATTGAAAAAGCCTCCAGGATGGGAAGAGAAACATCTTCAAACTTGGGAAAAAAAGTCCAGTGAAGTTTATTTTACTTTGTTGGAAGCAGCAGTAGATATTCCCTCCATGCCAGAAGGAAAAAAATATCAAAAAGCTGATTTCACACAGAGAAACAGAGACTTATGTTCATTTCACTATTTCACAGTCCTGTCTCAGGACATTTTTCACTCAATTACACAATAAAACGCATTTAGATTCTAAACTCCATATTAGTTCAAGTGGTTTTTATCACATTCCATTAACGTCTAATTTGCACATCTAAACCCAAACTCCTCTCAGTCACGAGTAGCATTACAATGACCTTTGTGAAATCACTCAGTCTCACATTTTCCACTGCAGCCGCGTCAAAATAAACGGTTAAAGCTTTGATATGCTGAGGAAGCTGCCTGCATGGTGGGAAACAGTTTCAAGCTCCTCTGATGCCTGAGAGATAAAACCATGAAAAGGCCCGCTCACATGCAGACGGCTGTTCGAGATCATATAATCCGCCTTTAATCTGATGTTCTACCTTAAATCGATTCCGTGAGTATCAGACACAAACACCAATCCTGATTTCTGATGTTCCTCGCATTGAAAGGGTCCATTTGGGTTTTTTTCTGGAGGGATTCTGTGAGGCAACCGACGGACATTAAAAAAAGAAAAAACTGGAGATTGGAATCCTGTTTCTATGGAACATAATCTTTTTTATGGGGTAAGATAACTGTCAATAAAACTGGTGGATTAAGGTTAAAGTTTAATGTATTTCAAAAAGTAATTAATTGAGCATCTAATTTCTACAAGAAGTTTAAAAATGATTGGATTTTTTTAGATTGGAGAAGCACAAGGCGGGTCTTTGAAAGTCTTTCTAAATATAACTGGATTAGTAGTAAATTTAGAAACTCAGATGTTTTTCATTTTAATTTTAGAAAATAAACGATAAACAGGATGAAAATGTGATTCAGGCTGATGTTTATACTAATTGTGTTTTTGTTTTTTCATTAACATTCTTTCATTCCCAGTGGATTGAAAGGAACAATTTGTCGGGGCCTTTCGGGGAACGTTTGGATAAACGGATCCATCAGAGCTGCTCCTGATGGATCCAAACATGGTCAGCCCTGCTCATCCTCAGGCTGTGTTCGCAGCTGATGTTTTCAGCGATGACACATCTCTGAGCAGAAAAAAGTCATGCCACAGTCAAAACGTTTTCAGAAACACAAAAATAGATCCCACTCTGCAGAAATGTAGCAGAGCAGCAGCGGCTCATTGTACTTTTCCACTGGATGAATCCTGCTCCTTACCGCAGGAAAGATCTGAATTTTTAAACTAAGGACCTTAAGCTGTGTTCTCATATCCAGTCGGACTCTTCGGCTGCTGCACACGGTGTCTGAGAAAAGCATGGCGGCACGTGAAGAAAGTTTACTGCAGCAAAGGGGAAAAACTCTCCATTAATAAGTCACTGTGACAAGACATGGTACCAGGACAAACTGCAGAACTTTAAAGTTTAAAGAACTTTAAAGGATCACGGGACTTAAAACTGACTCCTCCTTACACGTCGAGCCGAACGGACTCAGTGGAGAAAAGCCAGGACACGATCAGGAGACAAACACCATCTTCACACACAACTAACAGGAATAGTAATATTTTTCCCCCCCCCAGATTTTATTGTCATTACACTGTCACACTGAAGTCCTCTCTCTGCATTTAACCCTTCCCTTTGGGGAGCATTGGTCATTGTGCAGCACCCGGGGAGCAGTGTGGGGGTTAACGATCTTTTACTCAGGCCCCGTCCACACGAAGCCGAACCCTGGCCTAAACGCACACATTTTTCACCAAACCAGCCTCTCATCCATACAAAGCCGGCGTTTCGGGGGTCTGTAAACGATCTTTTTTTATTCAGCCTTCAGAGTGGGAAGATTTTGAAACGCCGTTTTCGCGTTTCCATCTTTAAGCTCTAACCGCATTTTTTTTTTACACGCATGCGTCATAGCGTCGCCTCTAAACACGCATGCGCGACACAGTATCACAACAACAATGGCGCCGTACTGTGTTGAATGGTTGCTGCTAATGCTACTCACCCTGCTGTCGGGCTTACAACAGAATCTTCTTCTTCTGGAATATCTCCAGGAAGAACAGAGCAATATCGACGACATAGTTCAGCACCTGAATTTGACTGAACCATGAACATGGACCCGCAGGGCAACCATGTATAAATATTAGTGCGCATGCCCAACATTTCGTTAACTATTTTTGCTTTGGCACCACAGCGCCACTTACAGGCCTGGCATACATTTTGCAGCGTTTTCATGCATTCGTGTGGACGATCACATTTATTTTACGTCTCCGTCTTTACGACAAACGTTCTGGAAAATATTAGCGTTTCGTGTTCGTTTTGACTTCGTGTGGACGGGGCTTCAGGCACCCAGAGTGGCAGTCTGTGGGAGTGGGGCTCGAACTCAGAACTCAGAGATAGGGGTCCCTGTGTCCTCCAGCAGTCTAAGCCTATAGCAGCAGAACTATAGAGATAGCTCAGGATAACCTGAGCCACTCTAACTAGAAGCTTTATCAAAGAGGAAAGCTTTAAGCCTAGCCTTAAAAGTAGACAGGGTGTCTGCCTCACGGACTAAAACTGGTAGTTGGTTCCACAGGAGAGGAGCCTGAGAACTAAAAGATCTGCCTCCCATTCTACTTTTAGAAATTCTAGGAACCACTAGTAAACCTGCAGATTGAGAGCGAAGTGCTCTGTTAGGAACATAAGGAACAATCAGATCTCTGATTAACACAGAAACTGAAGTTTGTTCAATTATATTTCACTGGTTCTAATAACCGTTTAAAACAGCTGAAGAGTAAAAGAGTGAAACTAAGGAAGGAGACTAATTAATACATAGGAAGGGATTTTTTCCCCATTGTTGTTGCAAGTAAAGCACAACATTCTTAAATGGAAATTGAACTCAGACCCTCAGGATTCCCAGCTCTATGCCCTAACCACTAGGCCTCCACTCCCCTCCTTCAGCCGCTGCACACAGTGTCTGAGAAAAACACGGTGGCACATGAGGAAACTTTGCTGTAGCAAAGGGAAAATCTCCCCATTAATAAGTCACTGTGCAGCAGCCGCCCACCTCCACATCACAGGCTTCCTGCAGACATCAGAGTGGGACTCCTGGCTCAGATCGGCTTTATGACTCACCTCCGTCAATTGCAACAACTTTAAATGGTACATTTGAATAGTGAAACTTTTTGCTGTGCAGGAACAGGAAGGAGAAGTTTCCTCTCTGAGATCTGAAAGGTGCTGTAGGGATGTGGAGGAAAGAGCTCCCCTCTGTTTCAACACAACGGAGCTTTGTGACAAATAACGGTGGCAGAGAAAAACTGAAAGATCTCGAGTTTTTCCAGCAGTGAATGAAATCTAAAAGCAGGTGTGGGGTTTCTTTGAAGTTCAACTTTACAAGCATTTCTGGTTATTTCTCTAACCCTCAGAAGATCAATCCGCCTTAGTAAAGGTTAGAGGCAGTTCGTACGATGGTGTGAATGAAGATAAGGTCAAAGGTCAGGAGTTAACTGGTGATGGTTCTAATTTAACATGCAGAAGATTAATTCTATTCAGTTTATTTCTATAGCGCCAATTCACATCATGTCATCTCAAGGCAATTTACAGATCATCCAGTCAGATTGATTCAAAGTTTTCTATCTAAGGAAAACCAGCTGATTGCATCGACTCATTGACTCTTCAGCAATCCCTCACACTAAGCATGCTTGTAGCGACAGTGGAGAGAAAAAACTCCCTTTGAACAGGAAGAAACCTCCAGCAGAACCAGGCTCAGTGTGAGCGGCCATCTGCTGAGGCCCACTGGGGTTCAAGGAGACAGAAGCAGACATAGAAAAAGAAGCATAGATACAAAAGGCAACTGTCAACCAGCTCCACAGGCGGCCCCGTCCAGGAAACACACAGCCAGGCAGACGAGCTCCGAGCCAGCTCCCATGTCAGAGGATGAAGAGAGCACATCCAGTTAGTCACAGTCAGAGAAACAGGACTACACTGGAAAACAGGCCAAGCTCCAAGGTGTTGATGGCAGCAGCACAGCTGATATTTCTCTCCAGGATGGAGTCACAGCCAAACAGGAACAGACCAGATGAAGCTACTATGAGAAAAAGCAGAGAGAGCAGAACGTTAGAGATTGAACTAACAGATTCTGCAGAGTGGGAGAATAGAGATAGAATGAAGCAGAATGATGAAAAAGGGGTCCCTATGTCCTCCAGCAGTCTAAGCCTATAGCAGCAGAACTATAGAGATAGCTCAGGATAACCTGAGCCACTCTAACTAGAAGCTTTATCAAAAAGGAAAGTTTTAAGCCTAGCCTTAAAAGTAGACAGGGTGTCTGCCTCACGGACTAAAACTGGTAGTTGGTTCCACAGGAGAGGAGCCTGAGAACTAAAAGATCTGCCTCCCATTCTACTTTTAGAAATTCTAGGAACCACTAGTAAACCTGCAGATTGAAAGCGAAGTTAAAAACATAAGGAACAATCCATCATTTATAAAATCTGAAATTCAAAGAGTATTTTGCCTTATCAAAAAAAAACTTGACTGGGATGAAAAAAGTCTACTTCTAGCAATAAGAACAGGACTTCCTTCCTTCCATAAAAAATGCAATTTTTTTCATATAATGAAAATTGACTGATACTTCATCTATGATCCTTTTTCCATTAGGAGCTGAAGGGCCATATTTTACTGAGCGTGAATGGCAGGTGGCCCCTGAGCCGCACTTTGGGACCCATGCTGAGCGTTTTAATGAATACTCCTTTCAGGGCATCCATCATCGCTCTTCATCGACCTCCCTGTTGGAGAGCTGAGAGCAGAGAGAACTGTGCAGCTCAAATGAGCGTCCATGACGAGGTTCATCAGTGAGTCGGAGGAGGAAGACTGATGGATATTAGCGGTCTGTGTAATGAAGCCAAGTATTCTTGGGATGCAGCTTCCCAAGGAAAGACTTCTCCTGTCTGACCAGAATAACATCAACACTTTTTGTTAGTGTGGTAATTATATAAGTCCTGTTTTTCTCTGTGTAATCAGTTAATGTTTGGTTTTTGGGAGGGTTTAGTGCTGCTGCAGTGAAGCAGCTTTTCAAATGTGGTTCTGGGGACGCAGGCTGTCGGTTTAAAGGTAGCTTCATGCTGAAAGTGTCCTGATCGCAGCCCTCAGCAGCTGATCTAATTACTTCATTCACCTGCCGTACCCTCCCTACTCTCTAATTATCATTCATCTTATCCACCTGCTCCTCCTGCTTTTCATACAGTTCAGCGCAGCTGGGGAGTGGCGGCCTAGCGGTTAGGGCATAGAGCTTGGAATCCTGAGGTTCTTAGTTCGAGCCCCACTCCCACAGACTGCTCCCCGGGCGCCGCACAATGGCAGCCCACTGCTCCCCAAAGGGAAGGGTTAGATGCAGAGAGTGAATTTCTTTTTTCTGTACTTGTGAAAATGTAATGACAATAACAGCTTGGAGAAAAAAAAATCCTAGTCCTGTTTGTTTTAGTTTCTGTTTGTTAGTTTCAGTTTGAGTTATATCCGTGGTTCATGTCCCCGCTCTCGGGGGCCAGTGTGTAGAGAGGGTGTTTGTCTCCTGTCTCTTGGTCATGTCCTGGCTCTTCTCCACCGAACCCTTTCGGATCGACGTGTGAAAAGGTAGTCAGTTTAAAGGAATAGTACACCCAAAACATGATTAGCCTTCATTTTCTACTCACCCCCATGCTGAACAACACTCTGGAGTACTTTTTTGATATCTCAAATGCATCTGGAGATCTGGGAGGCTTCTTGCTGTCTGCTGACATTCAAATAATGGAGGTCTATGGCGCCCGAGGCAGAAAGGTCCATAAAAGTCCACAAAAAACGTGTCAATATTCCTCCATACTGCTCGTCCAATGTATTCCAAGTGTCCTGAGTGGGTAGCATCCAGAATTTACTCGAAACGAAGTCATTTAGAATGTTTTTAGAGCATAAACAGTAGTGTATAGGATTTCCTGAAAGCGCGCACATGCGCGATCACGACGCTACGGAAACCGCGGCAGACCAAACCAGATGAAAGTGCGCATTCAGCGTCTGCTCTGCCGATAATGCAAGCGTAGAAGAAGAAATGTGCTGTTTACCTGTGCAAAGAAAGAAAGAACGAAAGAAAAATGTCTGAGGACTTCAGTGTTGAGGAAGAGCATGAGTTCTTTGCCGAGCTGAATGCGCTGGTTTGGTCTGCCGGCTTCCGTAGCGTCGTGAACACGCATGTGCGCGCTTTCAGGAAATCCTATACACTACTGTTTAGGCTCTAAAAACATTCTAAATGACTTCGTTTCGAGTAAATTATGGACGCTACCCACTCAGGACACTTGGAATACATTGGACGAGCAGTATGGAGGAATAATGACACGTTTTTTGTGGACTTTTATGGACCTTTCTGCCTCGGGCGCCATAGACCTCCATTATTTGAATGTCAGCAGACAGCAAGAAGCCTCCCAGATCTCCAGATGCATTTGAGATATCAAAAAAGTACTCCAGAGTGTTGTTCAGCATGGGGGTGAGTAGAAAATGAAGGCTAATCATGTTTTGGGTGTACTATTCCTTTAAAGTCCTGTGATCCTGGATCCTGGATGGAGCCAATTTAAAGTTCTGCAGTTTCTCCTGGTACCATGTTTCGTCTCTGTTCCTCTCAACCACTGAGCCGGCCTGTCTCCATCTGAGCATGTCTGTTTGAGGTTGTTGATGGACCCATGGAACTCTGAACCTGCCTGAACACTCCATGGATTCATGGATCTGTTGGTTCCTGTTTGGATCGGAACTCCTGGTTGGGCTGCGGATTCCTGGATCTCAGAACTGTCCTGTTCTGAACTGTTTCCCTGAGCCTACCTGACCTGGACTGGATTCATGCCTGCTTGCTGGGGTTGCAGCATCGGTGACACTCTGGGCGGCTCAGCACCATATCTCTTTGGCAGTCCATCGGCTGGAACCTTGGCTTACCCGAGAGGATGGACTGGACTGTTAAACCAGGTAAGTGACTCACACACATAATCATCTCCTGTCTTATTATCGTGGTCACTTACCTTTGTTACTCCTACAACCAGAGTGCCTGTGATAAGTGTTGCCCCGCCTCCCCTCCGCAGCAACTGAATGTTGCAGATCCACAGCAACCCGTTTCTGTTCTGTTCTGGCTCGGAGCTCGTCTGCCTGGCTGTGTGTTTCCTGGACGGGGCCGCCTGTGGAGCTGGTTGACAGTTGCCTTTTGTATCTATACTTCTTTTTCTATGTCTTCTTCAGCAGATGGCCGCTCACACTGAGTCTGGTTCTGTTTCTGCCGGAGGTTTCTTCCTGTTTAAAGAGAGTCTTCCTCTCTACTGTCACTACAAGCATGCTCAGTTTCAGGGACTGCAATGATGAACAACACAATGCAAGCAAATATCGACCGTCCCACCTGCTTATCTAGAGGGAGAGAATCTTGAAGAGTCAATAAGTCGATGCAATCAGCTGGTTTTCCTTAGATAGAAAACTTTGACGGAATCATCTCTGTAAACTGCCTTTGAGATGGCATGTTGTCAATTGGCGCCGTAGAAATAAATTAAATTGACATTTTGAATAATATTTTATATGTAGAGGAGAAGTGGACATGGAAGAATGAATGTTACGCCATTTTTAATAGTAACCGGTGCAATAAAGAAATCCGATCTAAACTTATTTGCTTAATCCAGGAGACGCGTGTCCAGCCTTTTCTTATGGAGAATTTAAAGTTAAAATAGTTCTGCTGCGACCCAGTTAGAGGTCAATAAAAATTGCATGCAGCGTCTCTGAGAGGCAAAAAACATATTCAGTAACAATAAACGACAATTAGACACCGGCTGTCGGTGGGAGAACCACACTGTCCGATTTTCTCCAGCAGGCTCCGTCCTTCAGTTTGATCTCAGTTCACTGAATAAATAAACAGCAAACTCCTGAGCTTCCCCTGCAGCCATGAGGATCAGTTATTCCAGTCCTGCAGTGACTGGAGCAGTACAGCCCACCGCTCTCCCTCGGAACAAGCGGATCCTCTGTTGGTGTCCCTCTTATTTGCAGGGTGTTTCTGCTGATTTGTTTGCTTCATATCAAAAATAGATCCTAGATTCACAGAAAGAGAGCATTCAGATGGAGAGTTACCATTAGGCAATACTATGCAGTTGCTTAGGGGCCCCAATGTCCTGGAGGCCCCATAAAACTCTGTTTATATGTTTGCTTAATACAACTATTTGTGCACATTATGTTTTTGATTAAAATCCTTTGGCTAAAATGCCATCAGAATAACATTAAGTGTGTCTCAGCCCCCCCTTCAGTGTCCACCATATTGGATCAGTCCATTTGCTGCACATGTTCAGAAAGGTCCAAACAGACAGCAGCAAACCATTTGAAAACAAACCATGCAAAGAGCAGTGTTGCCAACTTAGCGCTTTAGTCGCTATATTTAGCCACTTTTCAGACCCCTCTAGCACTTTGATTTCTAAAAAGCTCCTAGCGCCAAATCTAGAGACTTTTTTCTGCTACTGGAGACTTTGGAGACAACATCTAAAAGCAGCGAACTCTGCTCTCCAGAGCAAGTAGATTGGTAACCCCACCTCCTGCTCTCCTCTATCTTGTCTGCTGTCATGATTCATGCAGCTATTATTTCATCCAAATGAAAAATGGAGAACAGAGAAGCAGATCATGGCTTGTCTACAGTGAAAAGAAGGACTGGGTTATTTACTTTGGCCTTTTTGGAAACACAGGAAGGAGCAATCAGCTAAGTGAGCTTAGTGCTTGGAAAAAATCTTTCAATCCTTTAGAGACAGCATGAAAAGTCAGCTGAGTACAAAACATAGAGAGGAAAACAAGAAGAAAAGGGACAAGAAGAGAGGGACACAACCTAGAACAGATAATGGATGTCTATTCTATTAACATTTCTCTATCTGTAGAATGGGGCTGTTTTATGGGTTGCCTTTTCCATTCAGGGGGGCCCCTGCCTGTCTTTGCCTAGGGCCCCACATTTCCTAAATCCGCCCCTGGCTGCGGTATAAATAGGCTAGTGTGTTTTTGTTTGTTTTTTCTACTCTTTTTATTGTCCTTGCAGCTGATATTAGCCACCGCCTGCCTGCAAACATCATAATCCCCCCCCCCCCGCTCTCACCACAGACACCTGGATTCCTCTACATATGGATCCTCTGGGTTTCTGGGTCCGACTGCAGAGTATCAGGTCCCATCAATCCTCTCCTTCATTGACTCTGATGAAAGGTGGACGCTTTGTTTACACCGCAACGTTTGATGTTGCATAACTGAATCTGTTGCCATGGAAACACCTCCCACCACCCCACATGCTCCATTCACCTTTCAGTCCCTCTCACGTTTAGACATACAAACACACGGCCCGTTTCCCCGCTGACTGATCCGCTAAAGTTCCTGATCCTGGAAGATAAGAGAGGAGGAAAACCATCTGAACCACAGCAGCTCATCTCTCAGTTATTCATGTCAACACGTATATTCTCCACATTTCAGCCCTTGAATGTAAATACTGCGGTTTTCCGCCTTGAATCTCATTTCCAAAGCTTCCAGGGTTCACTTTCCTCTTGGAAATTTAACTTGCTCTTCAGGATTAAATTATCGGCCAAATTTAAAGCCAAATGGATAAACGGATCCAAGAAGTGCTGTTGTTCGACGCTAAATGCTGTGACAACAACAGGACCTCATTACGGAGGCTTGGATGTTTGGATATTCAGAAAATAATTCTATTCAGTTTATTTCTATAGCTCCAATTCACATCATGTCATCTCAGGTCACTTTCCAGTTCACCAGATCATCCAGTCAGATTGATTCAAAGTTTTCTATCTAAGGAAAACCAGCTGATTGCATCGACTCATTGACTCTTCAGCAATCCCTCACACTAAGCATGCTTGTAGCGACAGTGGGGAGGAAAAACTCCCTTTTAACAGGAAGAAACCTCCAGCAGAACCAGGCTCAGTGTGAGCGGCCATCTGCTGAGGCCCACTGGGGTTCAAGGAGACAGAAGCAGACATAGAAAAAGAAGCATAGATACAAAAGGCAGCTGTCAACCAGCTCCACAGGCGGCCCCGTCCAGGAAACACACAGCCAGGCAGACGAGCTCCGAGCCAGCTCCCATGTCAGAGGATGAAGAGAGCACATCCAGTTAGTCACAGTCAGAGAAACAGGACTACACTGGAAAACAGGCCCAACATCTAGAAACAAAGGTGTTGATGGCAGCAGCACAGCTGATATAGAGAGAATTATCAGCTGTGCTGCTGTACAGTTCAGTACAATGATGTATTTTCAATGTCGATAGACCACCACCTAATTATTATTTGGTTTCGTCTCATTGATGAAAACTCAAACGTACGACTAGTCGTGTTTTAGTCATCAAAGATCCATGTTTAGCTCATCAGTTTTCGTTATCATGAAAAAAAAAGGAGCGTCAACGAAATGATTTCATCATTGATGACGAAAACAACACCGATCACCACTTAGGACAAGTTAGAAGGATGCAAGAAATGGAGAAAGCTGCCCAGAACGGAGTGGATCAAAAGTCACTGGCTGTTCTGTGAAGAACCAGAACATTGGTCACTGATAAGGGGAGCACTAGAAGTGGTATGTTGA
This sequence comes from Cyprinodon tularosa, assembly GCF_016077235.1. Lineage (NCBI taxonomy): Eukaryota > Metazoa > Chordata > Actinopteri > Cyprinodontiformes > Cyprinodontidae > Cyprinodon > Cyprinodon tularosa. Next base: position 17,573 of record NW_024039722.1, on the reverse strand, counting down.
ATTTTATTTTGGCGGGTCGGAGTAAATGAGCATTAAAACAAATCTAGGCCACACTTTTCAGTTTTTAATTTATGTTGAAAACCATGGTTCATGGACGTTCGTCCGTTTCAATTTGCATGTTTTCTAAACTAAAACGAGGCTTTGTTGGACTACGGAATAAAACCAACAACTCAACGCTATTTCTTTTGAATTGAAACATCTTCCTGGATGGGAAGAGAAACGTCTTCAAACTTGGAAAGAAAGTCCAGTGGATTGTTTTTAATTTTCTTCTTTTTGTAATTTCATTGAAGTAGCTAACAATTTTACACTGAAAAAACGATCTAAAAATAAGTAAAAAATATCTTAAATTAAGTGTATTTACCTGTAATTTGAGCAGGTAAATGAGGTAGTTTGCCAATGGGATGAGCATTTTTACTCTTAAAGTAAGATAATTAGATAAAACACACTTGAAGTAAGACAATTTTGTTGTGTTTTCTTATTTTAAGTGTAAATTGTCTTGTTCTATTGGCAAAATGTCTATTTTACCTCCTTAATCAAAGAACAAATGCATTTTATTTAAGAAAAGATGACGCTTTTTTCCAGTGTAGGGTTGGAATACCACAGCCTCATGTTATTAAGTTGAAATTTTAAAACTAAAATGTTTTAGAACTAAAAGAGGATTTTTTTTTTCTTACTTTTTTGGAATTTTATTTATAATAAAAAAATTTAGCAAGGCTTATTAAAGTGACCTGCAGTTGTAGCTGCTACAAAAGGTACAAAAGGATTGAACAGTTATTCATGCTGAATGTTTTTGTTATTTCATCCTGTTTTCTTTACAATAAATACATTGATCTATCTTCAAAGCTCTATGTCTGCTATATTCATGAAAACGTCTCAAAGTATCAAACAATTCATCTCAATATAAGACAACATAGAGTACAAAAGGTGCCATGGGGTGTGATTACTTTTGCAGGACGCTGTCTGAGCCAGCAGGTGAGGTAAACTCATTTTGGATCCAGCGGTAAATGGAAGAGTTTCCCTTAAGGCTCCTAAAATCAGCGGAGAGTCTGACAGGGAAAAACTGAGTGAACGTTGGGCTGAAGGAGGTCCGACTGGATCCTGCTGCGGAGAAATCCTGGAATTCACTCAACATTTCCAGTGACGCAATGAGAGGGGAAAATCCCGCCTGATGGGAACGCCAGGCTTTGCCGGGAAAGTAGGGAAAACTTCATATTTACGTTTCCAGAGAGCAGCAGTACAAAGTAAAGGATTCCTTTAGAAAAGTCCAGAATGAAGGTTTCCTTAAGATACGTTAAAAAAAGAAATGCATGCCTTTATTGCAGCAGCAAAAAAATTTTAAAAAGTAAACTAATGTTTAATCTGAGATTATATTTTTCAAATGAAAAAATAAATAAATAGTAACTAAAAAAAACCTATAATTTACTTAATTTTTGGGATGTTAAATCGAAAAACTGCTCAGAACCCAAATAAAGCTGACAGAGGCTTTTCCATTTAAATTTGAACTTTAGATTAAGGTTGATTAAAACTATTTTATTTCTAAGGGCGATACGGATTATATCATCAACTGGTGTCAAACTGGTTCGAGAATATGGAAGCAAATTGTTACCATATTTCAAATGAAAAAGCATTTCCAGAAATGCTTTTTCATTTTCAAATTTTACAATTCAAATAGAATTTTGGTATCTATTTGCTGGGGTGCATTTTGAAAAATAAATCTCAAACGTTTTTTTCTTTTTCATTTTAATTGAGTAAAAGGATGAGCGGTGTTGAAGAAGAAAATGAAAATGCAAACAGGGTTATTGCACGGCAAAAAATCTAAATCTAGATACGTTTTTTTTTTCTTAAAATAAGTGAATTTGTTCTTGAATTGAGGAGGTAAAAGAGCCATTTTGCCAATGGAACAAAACAATTTACAGTTAAAATAAGAAAACACAATTGCATTGTTTTATTTCAAGTGCATATTATCTAATTATCTTATTTTAAGCGTATAAATGAGTAAAAATACTCATTCCATTGGCAAACTATCTCCTTTACCTACTCAAAGAAATTTTTACTTATTTCTAGATCGTTTTTGCAGTGTGATTACTAATTTCATTTATGAGTCAAACAATGCAGCCACATTCTTAAAATGTGAAAGCATTTCTGGAAATGCTTTTTCATTTGAAATATGGTAACGATTTGCTTCCATACCAGAAAGGGCCGTATGGCTGCTGGTTTTCTTTCCAACCAAGCAGGAGCGTACCAGTCATCAAGTTAATACTGAACTCACTTGATGGGATAACTGGGATCTGGTGTGTTACTGCTTGGTTGGAGAGAAAACCAGCAGCCACACGGCCCTTTCTGGAACCAGTTTGACATCCCTAACCGATGTGCTGGTGAAGATTTTCAGTCATCCAGGTCATAGTCATTTTGAAAAAGTTAAAAAAGCAATCCACTGGACTTTCAAACATGCAAAAAGTAACCGAAAAAAATGGGTCCCCCCCTTTGGAATGGGGGTCGTTTGGTTTCTTTGTTAGACTGCATTACCCCATACCTGTCTATGTCTCTGAAAGGGGGGTCGTTAGGGGGGATTATTGGCTTGGTTGAACAGGAAGGTGCTCTACCCCCCTGCATGGGGCTAGGGGTTGCGATTAGGGATGCAGGATATTGGGATTTTGGCCGATATCCGATATTTTAAAACTCATGTAGCCGATAACCGATATCGATACCGATGTTAAAGCTGGACAAAAATAAGTAGTCATTGAAAATAGCAGTTTTGTTATCCATTTCTGACACTTTGAAAAATAATATACTCAAATATATTTTCATACGCTGATATCAAATAGATTTTTAAAAACGCGGTATCGATCTATTTTACTTTCAAAATCTGGTGAAATTTCATCGTTCTGTTACAAACTCTCGTGATATTTTGCAAATTCTTGTGAGATTTTGTTAGTAAAATAGATCGATACCGCGTCAATATATCAACATATAAAAATATGGCAACATTTGGTGAATTTTGGGGGGATTTCGTAGCATAACGATGACATATAGCAATATTTCATTAGTAAAAGAGATTGATATGGTGTTTTTAAATGGCAATATATCAGCATATGAAGATATTGGGATATTTTAATGGATCAACATTTTTTCACTCGTCTTTAGAAGTTTTTAAGTCTGTAAAAAAGAAGTTTTTGAGGAAGAAGAAGAAGTAGTATTTTTTTTTTTTTTTTTTAGACTTAAGAAACTCAGAAGCTGATCAAATATCGGGTTAAATATCGGTGGGCATTCAGTTATTCAGTTTTAAGGCCGATACCGATAGGGGGCCGATTATATCGTGCATCCCTAGTTGCGATGATAGCCGGAAGGAATCAGCTGCGTCTCCAGGTTCACCACCAATTCAACTTCACATCGTGGGGTTTGCAGACGACACCACGGCGGTGAGCCTCATCAGAGACGACCGTCACTACTCGATCCGTCCCAGAAGCTCGGATATCGGCTAATTCTTCTCATCCAGATATACATCCGGGTCATCTTCCATTTTATTTAGTTAATACCTAAATGACATTGTCCCTCTCCAAAAACAGTAAACGTTATAAAACATAATGTGTTAAAGGTTAATAATGTACAACCTGAGACAATAAATGCCTTAAAATCCTTTCTGTTTTATCACTTTCTGCCCGATTTGCACAGGAAACGGGATCCTACGCTACTTCTGGTGGCTAACTTTATCAGCTTTGGATTTAAACTTAAATCAAGTCTTTTTGAGTTTTATGTCTTCGTTTCGTTTTAACCTTATGCTATGCGGTGCGTAATCTAAAGAAAGAAACAACTAGAATGCATATAAACAGGGTTTAATCACCTTTTGCCAGACTGCTCTGAACCAGCTCATGATGTCAGAGAAGCAGTTTAACAGAGGAAATGTAACAAGCATCAAAATTGTCTCCAGAGTAATAGACCTTTTTTTTAAAGATGTGTATTTGCATTATTTAATCAGTTAATGATAGAAATAAGTAGTTTTAGTAGCATAATTACATTTTTTATGGACAAACAGATGTATATCTGTTCATGCATGACAGATCGGATCTGTTCATGACGGATCGAGTAGTGACCTACAATTTTGGAGAAGTGCAGCAGAGCGTCTGCGGCAACCTCATTTCTGAGTATAAATCAGCCGAGGCCCCAAACCGGATGCGGTTCCCTATAGTGCTGCCTTTTCTCTGTGGAAAGATAAGAGCCACATTGGGGAAGGAGAGGGGAGAAAAAAAAGCATATTTCACACTTCATCCTTGACAGGATAAAGTTTGAGATATAAAAAAAAAACAGCACAAGAAAAGCAGATGTAACACGAGACAAACATTTCAACAGAGGGTTACATCAGAGGCTGGAGCCTTGTCCCTTTTCTTCTTGTTTTCCTCTCTATGTTTTGTACTCAGCTGACTTTTCATGCTGTCTCTAAAGGAATGAAAGATTTTTTCCAAGCACTAAGCTCACTTAGCTGATTGCTCCTTCCTGTGTTTCCAAAAAGGCCAAAGTAAATAACCCAGTCCTTCTTTTCACTGTAGACAAGCCATGATCTGCTTATCTGTTCTCCATTTTTCATTTGGATGAAATAATAGCTGCATGAATCATGACAGCAGACAAGATAGAGGAGAGCAGGAGGCGGGGTTACCAATCTACTCGCTCTGGAGAGCAGAGTTCGCTGCTTTTAGATGTTGTCTCCAAAGTCTCCAGAAAAAAAGTCACTAGATTTGGCGCTAGGAGCTTTTTAGAAATAAAAGCGGTAGAGGGGTCTGAAAAGTGGCTAAATACACCTGTGCCTGAGACACGCTTAATATTATAAGCATTCTGATGGTGTTTTAATTAAGGGATTTTTATTTAAAACATAATTAATGTGCACAAATAAGTAATAGCTGTATGGAAAAGGAGTTTTAAAGGCATAGTACACCCAAAACATGATTAGCCTTCATTTTCTACTCACCCCCATGCTGAACAACACTCTGGAGTACTTTTTTGATTTCTCAAATGCATCTGGAGATCTGGGAGGCTTCTTGCTGTCTGCTGACATTCAAATAATGGAGGTCTATGGCGCCCGAGGCAGAAAGGTCCATAAAAGTCCACAAAAAACGTGTCAATATTCCTCCATACTGCTCGTCCAATGTATTCCAAGTGTCCTGAGTGGGTAGCGTCCAGAATTTCCTCGAAACGAAGTCATTTAGAATGTTTTTAGAGCATAAACAGTAGTGTATAGGATTTCCTAAAAGCGCGTTCACGACGCTACGGAAACCGCGGCAGACCAAACCAGATGAAAGTGCGCATTCAGCGTCTGCTCTGCCGATAATGCAAGCGTAGAAGAAGAAATGTGCTGTTTACCTGTGCAAAGAAAGAAACAACGAAAGAAAAATGTCTGAGGACTTCAGTGTTGAGGAAGAGCATGAGTTCTTTGCCGAGCTGAATGCGCTGGTTTGGTCTGCCGGCTTCCGTAGCGTCATGAACGCGCTTTCAGGAAATCCTATACACTACTGTTTATGCTCTAAAAACATTCTAAATGACTTTGTTTCGAGTAAATTATGGACGCTACCCACTTTTTTGACACGTTTTTTGTGGACTTTTATGGACCTTTCTGCCTCGGCGCCATAGACCTCCATTATTTGAATGTCAGCAGACAGCAAGAAGCCTCCCAGATCTCCAGATGCATTTGAGATATCAAAAAAGTACTCCAGAGTGTTGTTCAGCATGGGGGTGAGTAGAAAATGAAGGCTAATCATGTTTTGAGTGTACTATTCCTTTAAGGGGCCCCCAGGAACTTGGGGCCCTAGGCAACTGCCTAGTTTTGCCTAATGGTAAATCCGCCCCTGCTGCAAACCAGCACTTTCATCCAGAACTCCAAGACAGTAACTGTTTGCCTGCTTCATCCGCCATTATTCACACCTTCAATAAACTCTTCAAACATAACTCTGCGTCTGGCTGAATATCGGGTTCATCTACAGGAAATCGTCACACTAATGTTATGAGCCTTTTCATTCAGATGTGAGTTCATTTGTTCTCCAGCATCATTATCAGTGAAATAATCTTCTATTTCTCGTGAGGGGAAATAATCAGACTGAGTGAATCAGATGTTTGGCTTCATGTTTCTTCCTTTTTTTAATAGTTTTTCTTCTCTGACATATTTTCTGACAAGGTTTTCCTTCTGAACCAGTCATCCTTCTCCACCAGGAATCCTCCTGCTTCCTGAAAGCTGCTCCATCTCATTCACCACCGGTTCTGAAGTGGTTCTGAAGCCTGCAGCTTTTCACCCAATTTTCAGGTCTGTTTAGGCAGAACCGAGCATCAGGGGGACGTGTTGGGGAGCCACCCCGCTCGGATGAATTATACACGCCTCGCATCTCACCTCCCACGCTGCGGCTTATGTAATGGGAGCCACGCGTGGAGCGGCGTATGTTTGCACGCGTGTCTATGAGGATGTATTTTTATCCAGACTGGGATGCAGGGAAGGGTGACTCATTCTCTTTGCTCTTTATTTTTACCCCACAATCTGCCCTCCCACCCACCAGCTTCTCCTCAGAAGAACAGAAACACAAGATGGAGAAAAAAACACACACAAAAGTATTGGTTAAAATATTGACATTTGATTTTTTTCCCCTTATATTTACATATTCAAGGTAATTTACGGGGTTTGATGTGTCAGAACAAGAGTAGAACATAAATTAAAAACTGAAAAGTGTGGCCTACATTTGTTTCAATTTAAATAAATCAATTGAACATTATTGATCTCACATTGGAGCAGTCTGCATTTAAACCATCCCGTTGGGGAGCAGTGGGCTGCCATTGTACGGCGCCCAGGGAGCAGTGTGGGGTTAGGGGTCTTGCTCAGGGACCCAGGGTGGCAGTCTGGGGGAGAGGGGGATCGAACTCCCGATCTCAGGATTCAAAGCCCTATGCCCTAACCACTAGGCCGCCACTTCCCCATTTACTCTGACCCGCCAAAATAAAATTCAATGTGACCAATTTTCTGGTTCTTCACAGAACAGCCAGTGACTTTTGATCCACTCCGTTCTGGGCAGCTTTCTCCATTTCTAGCATCCTTCTAACTTGTTCTAATTGGTGATCAGTGTTGTTTTCGTCAACAATGATGAAATCATTTCATTGACGCTCCTTTTTTTTTCATGCCGGTAACGAAAACTGTTGAGCTAAGCATGGATCTTTGATGACTAAAACACGACTAGTTTTAAGTTTGAGTTCTCGTCAATGAGACGAAATTAAATAAAAATTAGGGGGGGGGTCTATCACAGCTTTCCCCAACCAACGGGCCGCGGACTGGTACCGGTCCGTCGGTCATTTGGTACCAGGCCGCACAGAAAAAAGTGTATATATATATTTAATTTATCGATCAGAGTCTGTGATGTTTTATTTTTAAAAATATAAAAAAAATTGCGGTATTCTCTACCACTTACATCAGTTGGTGCATCTGTGCCTCTTACACAGGTCAATTCAGTTCAAGATACATCCTATTTATAACATCCTATCTTTGTGAAGCGGGATTTTCTGCAGTTACAGCGACCAAAACAAAGCTACGGAGCAGACTGGACATCAGGAGCACACTTCGTCTGTCATTGTCTCCGATTACGCCTAGACGGGACCGGCTTGTTTCGGAGAAACAAACTCAGTGCTCCCACTAATTCAATATAATGGTGAGTTTTATTTTTATGCCGGTCCATGAAAATATTGTCTGATATATAGCAGTCCGTGTTGCAAGAAAGGTTGGGGATTGCTGGTCTATCAGACATTGAAAATACATCATTGTACTGAACTGTACAGCAGCACAGCTGATATTTCTCTCTATATCAGCTGTGCTGCTGCCATCAACACCTTTGTTTCTAGATGTTGGAGCTTGGCCTGTTTTCCAGTGTAGTCCTGTTTCTCTGACTGTGACTAACTGGATGTGCTCTCTTCATCCTCTGACATGGGAGCTGGCTCGGAGCTCGTCTGCCTGGCTGTGTGTTTCCTGGACGGGGCCGCCTGTGGAGCTGGTTGACAGTTGCCTTTTGTATCTATGCTTCTTTTTCTATGTCTGCTTCTGTCTCCTTGAACCCCAGTGGGCCTCAGCAGATGGCCACTCACACTGAGCCTGGTTCTGCTGGAGGTTTCTTCCTGTTCAAAGGGAGTTTTTCCTCTCCACTGTCGCTACAAGCATGCTTAGTGTGAGGGATTGCTGAAGAGTCAATGAGTCGATGCAATCAGCTGGTTTTCCTTAAATAGAAAACTTTGAATCAATCTGACTGTATGATCTGGTGAACTGGAAAGTGACCTGAGATGACATGATGTGAATTGGAGCTATAGAAATAAACTGAATTAAATGCAGCGGTGCCGATTCTGCATGATCACAGAAGGATCATGGTAGCAGTGGCAGGGGAGAAAATAACCTGGAAGGGTCCGGTTCTGCGCGCTGAACTGAAAACCTGCTCTTCCAGCTGTGCTTGTGCAGAAATGCGTCTTTGCACGGCGTAGCTCAGAGTTTGCTCTCTACGCTACGCACCGATGCTTTGCTCTCAGCAGTATGGCTCTTCCTGCTCTCGCTACTTCATAAACTTTATGCGCCTGCCTCAGTCCTCTGGGGGGGGCGCGTCTTTGGCTCTTCACAACCACTATTGAGCATTTAAACTTTGCATGCACAAGTTCACTCTCACAAATAACTACAGGTGCTTGGTTCCAGGTACGTAGAGATTCACTTCCACACAGAAAGACCACATTCTGATCTTCAGGTAACACAGAGTACATGTCAGATTAAATAATACTACTTATACTTAGCGACACTATCAAGGTGTTACTTTATTGTATCTCTTATATCCGTTGGTTGTGCTGTTCCTTTTACATCTCTCCTTCTCCATTCAGAGGGGCCCCCTGCCTGTCTTTGCCTAGGGCCCCAAATTTCCTAAATCCTCCTCTGATTAGGTCACATGTTTGCTGTCAGTGGAACCTGTCTCCTATGGTCCATGAAGACCTGAGCAGACTGTGCAAACATAAGGTTTAAATATGACTGCGTGTTTTCTGTTGTTCACCGATCATCTGTGGGTGCGTGAAGCTCAGATCCGTCTTCTGCTTCCTGCAGGGTTCCTGATTAAAGGCGCAGAACTCAGCAGAAATCGTCTTATTATGTAACATCACACCTTCCTGAGCTTCAGCTCCTCAGCCTCACATTCCTGCTCCGCACAGCAGCAGCATCAGGAATTAAAGGACAAACCGACGGTGGCAGAAAGCTCTGCTTCCCAGCAGGAGCCCCTCCTGAAAGAAGACCAGGTCCTCGTTACCGCCACCCACCACGTGGACCAGACTAATGGTCCACGGAGAGCCGAGGCACCGTCACGCTGAGGAGAAACGTAGCTTTGCCTTTCCATGACTGAACGGGTCAACCTGGTAAACACACCGCAGCCACAACGGGTCAGAGGTTCTAATCGAGCAGTAATGTGAGAGAGGAGGAAATACAAGCAGCAGACAGCTGCCTGCTGGACCCTGATAGACTTAAAGGACAATGTTTGTGTTCTTCTCTTTATGCAGAAGAAAACTAATCAGCTTTATGTTTTTTAATATATAAAAACTATTTTCTGAGAATTAATTAAGAGCAACTATGCAAATTAACCAACATCTAGAAAAAGTATGATATATTCTATTATTTTCCATGCGAATCTCAGATTGTTCATTCTTCTTTGCTTTTTCTACAAAGTGCTTAAAAGGCATACTATGCAACATTTTTCAGTTAATGAATGTGTTCCATAACGTTTTGGATGATTAAATGAGTCATTTCAGGTCAAACAAAGGGTTTCTCTGCCGCCCTGGTGGTCTGTAGGGGAAATACCGTACTTGCAATTGCAGGAGCCCTCGGCGCGCACCCACAGGCTCAGAAGTCTCGTGCGTCGCGAGAGTCGGTCTTGCTTTACGGCGAGAACTTGGCTAACTACAATCTTTGTTATTTAGACACAGGCATAACAAATGATGTATGAAAACATGCTAAATTTCAAAACTCGAAAATTGGAACAAAATAGTCACTTAGCGCAGTAGACATGGTGATTCGTTGCGTTCGCCTGTCTGCTAAGCTCAAAACAAACGCGCCTGGCTTGAAGGAGAAACCAGGAGAACAGCTGAGCATATTTACGACAGTGCACTTTCACTTTCGCCCTCTGGGGGGAGCCTCGCTGGAAAATCAACACCGGTTGCATAGTATACCTTTAAATCAGTCCTAGCTGTCTTTATCCATGCTGGATCAGATCCTGACGTTTGAAAAAGGAAGCAGGGAAGCAGACTAAAGCCTTAGCCTCGCTGTATCTAGTTAGCCTAGCTTTGCGGCTAAACATTAAGCTGCTAGAATGGCTCAGCCAATCAGCTGACAGGAATCCAGGGAAAAGGACTAAAGATCAGAGTTCATAGAAAAGGTCCCATGAAACCCTAAAGATTTGAAGACTGTTTGCTCGGAAGAATGAGCCAAAATCACATCTGAGCGATGCATGCTGATAATTTCTCCATACAGGAGGTGACTTGAAGCTTTTATTACTAACAAAGGCTTTTGTACAAAGTATTATATACATTTCAGTAAGTGTGTTCAATATTTTTTACCTGTGCCATTTCACATTATTACACATAAATACATTTCTGAACATTTATGCTTTTATTTCTTTGTATGTGTGGATTGCAGGGATTGTTACCAACATCTGGTGAAAATATCAATAGCACCTCTAGAAATATAGTAAGTGGGAAGATTTTGACATGTTAAATACTTATTTTACCCTCTGTCGTCTATTTTATGATAATCTAGAATTTTGTGACTTGACCATCTGATTAGAAATCGCATATATTAGCTTGTTAGCTTGTCATGACTACCCAGTAGTAATAATTGATTTGACACAGGATGTAATTTTCCTGTTTATTCTTTGAAAATTGGAGTCTAATGCATCTGAAATGAGAACTCAATCCTTTTTTAGGCACAGCTTTGAGTAAAGGGCATGTTGCAAGAGGTTATTATGCTAGTAGTGCTAATATTTTGACTTGTCAATATGGAAAGCTGTCAAATGCTATCCCACACATAGGATATATGCTGCCTTTCTGTGCTTCACCTTAACACTGTAGTCGCCCCCTAGCTTGTAGCATCCTGGGTGGAGAGTAGGAGTGTGCAAAATAATCGTCATGTTGATGCATCGTGATTCTAATTTTCGTGATCTACTGCATCGATTCTTGATGCCAAGTATCGATTATTAATTTAAAAAAAAAGAATAAATAAAATTGCATGAATGGTTGGCGAACATCAGCCAAAAACAAGTGTAATACAACTTCCAGTCCAGTAGATGTCGCTGCGGATGTGTTGACGCACGCTGCCTTGTGTCACAAGCATTTCCGGCCGCGGGATACTGCGCCGAGTCATTCAAAAACAAAACATGGAGGAGAAAATATTTCAATGCATCGCAATAATTCAAGTATCGTGATGCATTGTGATAGAATCGCATCGTGACATCGTGAACAAGAAAAACAATAAAAAAAAAACAAAAAAAAACAAGTAAAACTAGTAACTAAGGAAAAGTCCACTTATATTCAGAATTCAAACTTCTGAAAGTTCTTTAAATCTGAAATGATTCCATCCTGTTCAATAAATGATCAGTGTTTTTAATTCAGAGTAATTTTCATGTGAATGTGCTTTACTGGAGGCATCCATGTTTGTCAAAGAACACTACTGCCACCTACTGGTTAGTGACGTCACGGTGCGGTATCGGCTGTTGATCAAGTCCCAGTGCTGTATCTGGTGTTTGTCACAACGCGCTATTATCCAAGTCATCTTGAAAACATTCTTCTTCCAAATGTTGGCTACATATTACGGGTTTTTTCTCTGGCCAGATGTTCGATGGCAAATCCTCCCTCTTCAAGTTGGCGATCCAACGACCAACCCGTCCGTGGAGGATCAGGAATCAGAAAGGTGGAATAACTCTTTTTTCCACTTTTACCCGATGTATTCCAGCATCCAGCTGCCATGCACGTGGGCATTGTCAGTTTCACTATAGCTCTGGTGAATTTCAATGGTGAAGTCCTCTGGAAATCTTCAATAATTGTTGTTGATTGCAGATGTGTCTAGTAGTTCCCATTGATTTAGCTTGGAAAGCGGGGAGAATGGCGCTAGGCTTACCGCACCGTGACGTTACTGCTGGAAGATGGCAGGAGGGAGGGGCTACTATATTTGGGCAAAAATGGCCGCTCCCATTTTTTTACTTTTATTCTTTTACTGATTAACGCTAAATTCATTAAATCACTGCAAATCTATTAGTTTCAGGTATAAATAATGATCCATCGATCATTCTTTTCCTTTAAAACAAAAAGAGAAATCTTATGAAACTTGCTCCTGTTTTAGCTAATTTTATCAGCTGATTTAAACTAAGTCAAAACTTTTCATTTGCTTCTTTTATGCTGTGTTTGTAATTCGGTTTGTTTTTATCGAAACGATTCTCTCTCGTAAATAAGATCCCAGCCTGTAATAGAGGAGAAATGAATAAATGAATGGAAACTCCAGAGAGAAAAATACACCAACCTAAAAATAGAAGATGGTGATAAGAAAGAAAGAAAACGTAGTTTCTCTAAGCATCGCTAACGGATCAGTGATGCAGGCTGACATGTTGGCTGCCCTGTTTGACCTCTGGGGAAGTTTCTGAAGCACCTCTGCTCTTATGTAACCGCAGTGTTAGACGGAGCTCTCCTAAAGACGCCCAGCATCTTCCCTGCATGGATCCATTATTGAGGAGGAGGCGGCTTGTTGCAGTTACTCGCCATTACATAAAGGAGCAGCAGGAGCGAATCCCTCTGAGGCGTCTGACACGCTCTGAGCTGGGAGACAACAGCCAGACCGACATTCATTTCTGATCTTATCTGAGAGATTTGATCAGTTTAAATAAGAATCAACAGCCGATTATATTAAGAAAGTTATTGTAATAAACTAAATAGATGGTCAAATCTAAAAATCCCTCCCCATTAGAGCCTCCCTTAGATAATAAAGGAAAGATACTTTATTTCTCTCCATAGCTTTTTAAAGGAAAAGTTCATTAAGGAAAAATCAATGGATCATTATTTACACCTAAAACTGATACGTTCGCTGTGATTTAATGAATTTAACGTTAATCAGGTAACAACTAAAAACCATAATTTTTGCCGCTTCACTTAGCAGATATTAATTATTTAAATGAAAACCTCTGAAGCTCTTCCCTACTGATTCCAGGTAGCATCCATCGCTCCGCTGGGCTTCAGCCACTGATCTCCATTTATTCCCTGGATTGCTGATTGCCCGTTGATAGTACGGGGTTGAAGTAAAGCCACCTGTCGCCATATTTGTACTCCCTACTTAGACCAGTCGCAATGTAAACAATCCGTGCGCCACAGCATCGAATAACGATGATTGTTTTCATTTTCAGGGGGACTTAAGACTGTTAGAATAAAGATACTTTTTTCTGTTTTTCCTTTCCTGTTCCACTTACATTGCAGCGTCCATATAATCTGTAAAACTCTCTGCATAAATTATAATAAAGCTATTTACATGCATAAATCACTTGTGAAAGTAAAATCTGTTTGGCATCAAGATAATTAGTTTTATTGCCACATCGCCAGACAGGATACTGTTAAAAAAAATAAAATAAAATAAAGAAATTCATTACTTTGACTCACACTGGCTGTTTCATAGCATCAGTAGATTACTTTAACTTATAAAAAAATAGGCTCATCATATTGCAGGGTCATTATGAAGCCAATGAAGTCTAAATCATGCAATATAACATATTATACAAATAGAAAACAATAAAATTATATTAAACTAATGGAGCATAATAATACAAATGAGCCAAAAGCTCTGAATTAATGATGAATATGTATTTATGACATTGTTACAGTAATTACATCTTACATATGATTTCAAGATTTTACATCAAGACTGAATTAAAAGTACGTCTTTTAATGCTGTAGAATTTTCCTATTTGCTAATTATGCATGAATAATGCCATTCATGCTGCGTCTGTGCATCCGCCTTTAAAAAGGTTTGAGTTGCTTTATATCAGTCACTATAAAATGAAATATATTTCAGCAAATGACTTTTTCAAATGAGAAATACATCAAACGCAACAGAAAATACAGCATCAATTTAATAAAGAATTCCTACATTAACATTTCACAGTAAATTACTTTCTATTTCCTCTACTTTCTAACGTTAGACCTAATGTCAATGGCTAACTCAGTCTAATGTTACGCTACAGACTATGCTATATACGGAAGAGGATAAGGGCCACTAAAAAAAAAAAGTTAACTGATTTTTTTATTTTATTTCAATTTAATATGGGAAAAAAGTCAAAACTTTGACTTTAATCTCAGAATTCTGTCAGCTAACAAACATGTTAGCATCAAGCCATAGCCATGTCTGTTTTAGAGACTAGCTCTCTTGTTTTAATGACCTTCTGCTCCTCCATTAATGAGGCGACCCCTCGGGCACGTAAAAAGTTGCCTAATTCCTTCATTTTCCACCAATGTGTCACTGGCCACCTTAAACAACTCACATCTCTGTCAGTGAAGCTGAGGGCTCCACATCTCTTCCTTCATGGTGCCCATCTACATTAAGATCCGAAATTCTGAGAAAAAAAGTCAGAATTCTGAGATTAAAGTCAGAATTCTGAGATTAAAGTCAGAATTCTGAGATAAAAGTCAGAATTCAGAGATTAAAGTCAGAATTCTGAGATTAACGTCAGAATTCTGAGATTAAAGTCAGAATTCCAAGATTAAAGTCAGAATTCTGAGAAAAAAAGTCTGAATTCTGAGAAAAAAAAGTCAGAATTCTGAGATTAAAGTCAGAATTCCAAGATTAAAGTCAGAATTCTGAGAAAAAAAGTCAGAATTCTGAGATTAAAGTCAGAATTCTGAGATTAAAGTCAGAATTCAGAGATTAAAGTCAGAATTCTGAGATTAACGTCAGAATTCTGAGATTAAAGTCAGAATTCCAAGATTAAAGTCAGAATTCTGAGAAAAAAAGTCTGAATTCTGAGAAAAAAAAGTCAGAATTCTGAGATTAAAGTCAGAATTCCAAGATTAAAGTCAGAATTCTGAGAAAAAAAGTCAGAATTCTGAGATTAAAGTCAGAATTCTGAGATTAAAGTCAGAATTCCAAGATTAAAGTCAGAATTCTGAGAAAAAAAGTCTGAATTCTGAGAAAAAAAAGTCAGAATTCTGAGATTAAAGTCAGAATTCCAAGATTAAAGTCAGAATTCTGAGAAAAAAAGTCAGAATTCTGAGATTAAAGTCAGAATTCTGAGATTAAAGTCAGAATTCAGAGATTAAAGTCAGAATTCTGAGATTAACGTCAGAATTCTGAGATTAAAGTCAGAATTCCAAGATTAAAGTCAGAATTCTGAGAAAAAAAGTCTGAATTCTGAGAAAAAAAAGTCAGAATTCTGAGATTAAAGTCAGAATTCCAAGATTAAAGTCAGAATTCTGAGAAAAAAAGTCAGAATTCTGAGATTAAAGTCAGAATTCTGAGATTAAAGTCAGAATTCTGAGATTAAAGTCAGAATTCCAAGATAAAAGTCAGAATTCAGAGATTAAAGTCAGAATTCTGAGATTAAAGTCAGAATTCTGAGATTAAAGTCAGAATTCCAAGATAAAAGTCAGAATACAGAGATTAAAGTCAGAATTCTGAGATAAAAGTCAGAATTCAGAGATTAAAGTCAGAATTCTGAGATAAAAGTCAGAATTCTGAGATTAAAGTCAGAATTCTGAGATTAAAGTCAGAATTCCAAGATAAAAGTCAGAATTCTGAGATTAACGTCAGAATTCTGAGATTAAAGTCAGAATTCCAAGATTAAAGTCAGAATTCTGAGAAAAAAAGTCTGAATTCTGAGAAAAAAAGTCAGAATTCTGAGAAAAAAGTCAGAATTCTGAGAAAAAAAGTCAGAATTCTGAGAAAAAAAGTCAGAATTCTGAGATTACAGTCAGAATTCTGACTCCCCCCCCATATTAAACTGAAATAAAATTTAAAAATCAGTTAACTTTTTTTTTTTTTCAGGCCCTAATCCTCTTCAATAACTATAGGATCCATCGGCTATAGATGGATTTATTGCTTCGTTCATCCACTGACTGGGAAATGACCTGAGGAACGTCTTCCTGCAGCCAGAAAACTGCTGGTTTCTGCAGCCAAATGCTGAACAGGGAGGCATTTTTAATGAATGTCTCCGTGGGAGTAGGGAGTACCAATATGGCGGCCGGTGGCTTCACTTTTTTCGGGCAATCAGCTATCCAGTGAAATAATAAAGCGACAATTTTGGCCCCATATCAGCGGCTCCTGCAGATCAATAAGGAGCTTAAGTATGAGCTGAATGCAATGCTGCCATCTTGTGGTCTGTTCAGAGAAGCACAGAAACTTCTGAAAGTTCTTTAAATCTGAAATGATTCCATCCTGTTCAATAAATGATCAGTGTTTTTAATTCAGAGTAATTTTCATGTGAATGTGCTTTACTGGAGGCATCCATGTTTGTCAAAGAACACTACTGCCACCTAGCGGCCAACTCCCTCTGTAGAGTCAGCAATCAGACCAGTGACAATGATTTATAACACAGAAAATCCAGCTGAACAACATCGTGACATTTTGCAGTTAATTCTCTTAGTTACAAAAACTTTATAAAGCTTTTGAATTTATGATTAATGTTAGACGTGAGTCCCGGGGGGGGGGGGGGGGGGGGGGGCTGCTATAGACTGCTGACCTGTCCAGGGTGGACCCCACCTCTGACCCATTGACAGCTGGAGATAGACACCAGCAGCCCAGCAGGGATAAGCGATGTATGGATGTATAGATATATAAATATTAATATATAGATTATGGGGGGTGCTCAGTGGGTAGCACTGCTGCCTTGCAGCAAGAAGGTTCATGGTTTGATTTCCGGCTCGGGGTCTTTCTGCATGGAGTTTCCATGTTCTCCCTGAGCATGCGTGGGTTCTCTCCGGGTACTCCGGCTTCCTCCTTCAGTCCAAAAAACATGACTGTTAGGTTAACTGGCTTCTCTAAATCCTCCTTAGGTGTGAGTGTGAATGGTTGTTTGTCCCGTTTTTCTCTGTGTTGCCCTGCGATGGACTGGAGACCTGTCCAGGGTGGACCCCGCCTCTCGCCCGTAGACAGCTGCACCCCTACAAACTTTACCAGCTTGGGGACGAACAGAAGACAGGGATATTAATCTGTAAAAGCAAAAAAATTATCCTGTTCATGTTTAACACAGATTATTTTAACCCTTTATTAAGTTTAAACTTTTAAAATGAATCTGATCCTGATCTAAAAGCAATAAAGAAAAACCCAAAGTGTCAACAAAGGGGGTGAGGATGCTTGAGGACCCAAATGGGAGCGGCCATTTTTGCCCAAATATAGTAGCCCCTCCCTCCTGCCATCTTCCAGCAGTGACGTCACGGTGCGTTAAGCCTAGCGCCATTCTCCCCGCTTTCCAAGCTAAATCAATGGGAACTACTAGACACATCTCAATCAACAACAATTATTTAAGATTTCCAGAGGGCTTCACCATTTAAATTCACCAGAGCTATAGTGAAACTGA